>NW_015160895.1:30780-122312 GCF_001447785.1 Gekko japonicus | reverse complement strand
AGGGCTTAATCTCCAGGTAGGCAAGAGCCAGACTGGCTTTCTACCCATGCACGGAGCCACAGCATTGCATCATATAGAGAGGACTTAGCTTAAGTTATATCCAATCAACTGAGGAGAAAGTAAAATGTGCCATCCTAGCAATTATTAACTAGCCTGTTAAACAGCAATTCTTGTGCAATGTGACTCTGTGTTTGGCCGACTATGTTTGTCATAGGTGTTTACTCTACTAAACACAAAAAAGGGTTGCTCAAATAATACACACAAATGAAACAAATCATCAAAGAATTGAAATTTGAAAACTCTGCTTGATCCAATAAAGGTTACTTACTAGTACATAGATCTGTATAGAAAACAGCTCAGAGTAAGTCCACTTAATCCACTGATAAATGTCAGGGGAGGAAGTTGGGAAGAGTTTGCGTGGCTGCTACCCATAGTTGTTGCATCTGGGCTGATTTTGTATTCTATGGGAATATTGATTACAGCTGAGGGACTGAAGTTCTATACTTGGTCAAACTATGTTTGGAGATTATGGGAATGGTTATTCCACTTCAGATAGTATTTCATCCCACCCATTATTGATTTAAGTGCATTGTTGATCTTACTTTGCCAGTTCATGAACAGCTGGGACTGGTGCACACTCAGTCTGATTATTCTTTAATTAAATTATTTTCATCAGTGCCAAACATTGTAATGACACACAGACCGATTTCACACAAGAGCTGTGCCGCAGTTGCACCTCCCTTTGCCCCGCTTCTATTGGTCAATTTCCCAGTCGAAGCCACGCAGCCGCATTTTGACCCGCGGCTTCACCAGATTTCCCCTGCGGTTTCATGCTCCTGTTTTTTGACCAGCCAACACCAACCAACAGGCTTGGAGAAGATGCCTTGTCTCTTTAAAAGGGGCATGATGGGATGTTAATTTCCAGGCAATGTTATTTACCTCGGTGCCATAAAAAGATTCACTTGCCCATTTGCAGAGGCTAAGCTCCTATGAAATGGGCAGAATGTTTCTTTTTCAGGCCAGTTGTCCACTCTACACACCTCTCTATGGCCTCTCTTCATATTAACCACCCCTTCTTCCCTTCTAGCAAGTTATCATTAGGGTTGCCAGCTCCGTGTTGGGAAAATACCTGGAGATTTGGAGTGGGTGGAGCCTGAGGAGGGTGGGGTTTGGAGAGAGGGGACTTCAATGGGGTATAATGCCATAGAGTCCATTTTCCAGAGTGCCCATTTTCTCCAGGTGAACAGATCAGTTGTAATCCCTGGAGATCTCCAGCCACTATCTGAAGGTTGGCAATCCTAGTTATCATGAAACCCTAAGAGCACTTTACTGAGTGTAAGCTCCATTCAAACAGACCTGAGCTGGATTCTCAATGGTCCTACTTAGGATTGCTCTCTTAACATAATGCTTCAAGCATCTGACAAAATGCAATTAGCCTCATGAAAGCTTTTGCAACAATGAATTCATTTGGAAAGGAGGCTGAAACTAATGAAATCAGCTCTGAATCTAACTCCATTTTTATCTTTACTCACACATACAAGTGCCTCATGTATTAGTATGGGAATAGACATGTGTTTGGGGCAACTTCTGCTTCCAAGAATCTTTTTGATATTGCAGCAGCTTGCCTTCAGGCAGGCTTTTTATTAGTCTTTTTTATTAGAGTTTGTCATCTACTACAAATCTCATCATCATAAATGAATAGATATATATTTAAAAATCAGCTAACTGGAAAATAAACAGCTTTCCAGAAGAACAGTGTGCAGGAAAAAAATACATAATTAATGGTGAGGAAAACCTGGCAATAGGATTCCAAAAATATAAATTGCAGGCACCTTCACCGGAGTCTTGTTTTTGCCACAGAAATGATTAAAACAGGCACTGCAATATGCAACAGAAACTACTTTCTTTTTGATAAAGGAGCAAAACAGAGAGGGAAATTCATAGCTTAATACTGTGCTGCAACTCGTTATATTGTATTTGCTTCGCATACAGAAGCCCGTATGAATTATTCATGGGTTCAGATCATTTGATTAGGGTATCGTTTTTCCTTCCTTTGCATTTAAACTGTTGCATGCTCCCCATTTATTGCCCCTGTGGGAACCTTGCTCAAGGGGCAGGATTAACCAAGGACTGCATTTTTCAAAAGCCTTTTTGGCCTTGTTGTCAAAAGATTCACTTTACACATTTACTCAAATGACCTGCATGAACACAAATCCCAAGATGGTCCTCCCTTTGCTGTGCTTGAGGCTTGATTGTGAAAACAGACTGGAGTAGGGTTGCCAGGTCCCCCTGGCCACCAGCAGGGGATGGGGGGGTAGGGTTGCCAGACCCAGGTTGGGAAGCTCCTTGGAGGTTTGGGGATGGAGCCCAGGGAGGATGGGGACCTCAGTGGGGTACAATGCCAAAGAGTCCACCCTCCAAAGCATCCATTTTCTCCAGGGGAACTGATCTCTGTCGTCTGGAGATGAGCTGTGATTCTGGGGGGTCCCTAGGTCCCACTTGAAGGCTGGCATCCCTAGATTGGAGGGTCCAGCTTAAAAGGTTACAGTGTCTTGTGGATGCACCAGAAAGATCTTGCACAGGGCAGGGCTCTTTGTGTTTGCCTAATGAGGTGCTGCCTCTCTACACAAATGCTGTACCTCCATGGTAATGGTTGGAGCTGATGGAATACATTGCAGGCTGTCAAACCTCTGAGCTTGGTCAAACAACTCTGCTATGTTGCGCCTGCCAAATCAAATACTAGCAAGTAGAAATGCTGCATAAGAATTGTTATGTTGGATTTAGACCACAGTTCATGTAATTGAGCATTTGGTTTCTGTTACCAGTATTTAGGAAACAACATCTGGCCTTATACTGCATATGTATTGAACATCTTATGTTAATTTTTTTTAATGTATGTCAAACTTGTAATTGGAATTGTGACCACTGAGGAAGGCCCTTTGGGGGGCCGAAACGCGTTTGGTTCGGTTGCACAGCACTAACCCATCTATGTATGAACGTTGAGAAGTTTTTTATGTCTGAATGGTATATTTTTAATGAGTCTAAGTTTTAAAATGTGTACACCTGAATAAATTTTGTATTTTCATAATATTTAGTGTCAGCTTAACCCTTGTGGATCCATAGGTGTAGCTGAGAGACACCTGAGAGAACTGTGACTGACCCAAGGTCACCCAGCAGGCTTCATGTGGAGGAGTGGGAGATCAACCCTGGCTCTCCAGATTAGAGTTCGCCACTCTTAATGACTACAAGAATGCAAATGATATTGTGTGAGTCATTGCCAAGCAATGCACATTGTGACAAAATTCTTAAGTGAGCAAAACAGATGGGAAAATTAACTGGACACAAAAAGAGATGGTAGGGTCATGGAGGACAGATCATTGGAAGTATGAACTCAGATATCAACAGAAGTCATTGGGCTTCAGGAAGACTTGCATATCTGAATTCTCCAAAACCACCCCCCTCAATTGCTCAGATAGATCGGAGTCTCAAGCCATCCCTCACCCTGCACTAGCCATCCCAGTCTATCATGTGACACACACATCTCTTCCAGTTCAGGGCCCTGCACATCCCAAGGAGAGATCACCCTTGCTTTCACCATTTCAAACGGATGTCTCACCATTCATTTGAAACACAAATCACTTCTTCCTTTCTCCTCATAGGATTTTCATTAATCCACCCAGCTTCTTCTCTGCCTCTTTATAATAAAATTTCATTTCGTATTTCACAAGTTGTGGATGTCAGTTTTTCTTGAATCTTCCTCCCCAAAAGCCTCACTAAGGAATATTCAGGCTTTATCTTCTGAGGAACAAATCTATACAGAGCTAATCCTTAAATATGAGACTTTAGCGAATTTAAGAAGTAATCTCTTTCTGCGTCACAGCACAATGAAAATTAAATTTATAGTTGCAAGAAATAAAAAAAAACGAGAACACCCATTCTCAGCTAGGCATAACCTGCTATTTTTCATTTTTGTACGGAGGCATTGTGTGGCTCATTAGAAATTGAAAAGAAATTGCTTCCTAATAATTCTTGCTGTAGTGGTTTATATATCACAGCAGTATAAGAACTGGAACAACTCATCAATCATAAATGTAATACTTTTCTCTCGGAAGAAATCATGTGAACAGAATTTAAACAAAAAATCCTAACAGCAACATGGAGCTAAATGGTTATTTACGTCTACAAATATGCTTATACATGGCTAAATATCCCAGTAGCTTTTGGTTCTTTTGACCATTTCTTTGTTTTGTGGGGAATAAAAATACTGGCTGCAGTGTTTCACAGAATATCTTGTCCTGTTAAGAGATAGTTAATTTGATGTTGTGCAATGGATGGACTGAACTGACTGAAGAATGTGTGTGAATGGGAACTCAGATAATATTTTGGTACCTGACGTCTGACATCACTTTTGATATCTGACTTCTGATTAAACAGGTGACAATAAATCATCTTAAAATTTAAAATCAAAATCTTAAATTCTAGAGTTGCCAGCTCTGGGTTAGGAAATACCTGAAGATTTTTTGGGGGGGTGGACCCTGAGGAGGGTGGAGTTTGGGGGGGAGGGATAAACCTGTGTGTGCATGCACATGAAAGCTCATACCTTGAATAAACCTTTGTTAGTCTTAAAGGTGCCATTGGACTCTAAATTTGTTGTACTATTTCACATGGTTATTGTAAGCTTTAAAAATCTATGCTTGACTACAGTAGAGTATCTGAATGCATATTTGCCCTATCTCAAACCCCAGGGTGAATAAACAGGAAACATTAAATATAAATCACAGAGCTGTGGTTGTTGCAGGCAGTCAGTTTAAACTAGATATTCTAAGCTAAGCAGAGCTATGGAAAGGCTTGGATACTGTTATGAAATATTTCTGCTGTGAATTTTGTTTCCATAACTGAATCCAGGCTGTCTAATGTAAACTATTAATTAAAGTAAACTGGAGCTGTTTGATTTCTGTTTTAGTTCATGTCTTTTATTTGTGATAATTCCACAAAAACCAGTTAAAAGGTTGAGTACTTTATTGGAACCAGACCGGGGCCCTTTCTGGCTTCTGTTGTGACTCCAAGCCAGACATCAGGTTTACTTCCTGGTTATTCAAATGCTGAGGAAATGGCATTAGCTCCGATTTTTAGAGCTACGGAGATGTAGATAACCAGGGGTCTTTTCGTAGAAAAAGAGCTGCAGGAGCTCATTAGCATAACTCATTAGCATAACTCATTAGCATATGCCACACCCCCTGACATCACCGGAAGTGTGTCAGAAGGCAACATCCACCACTCAGGCTCCACCCCAAAAATCTCCAGGTATTTCCCAACTCAGTGCTGGCGAGCCAGCTTTACACTTTAACTAAAGACACATTAGGTTTCCTTTGCTCTTGCAGGGAAACTACCCTACAACAAGCACGAAAATATGGATCAAGTTAGTATGCTTTTGCTTTTTCTGCAATAAATCAGGAAAACAATCAAAACCAGCCTAACCTGTCTTCCAGAGTTGTTTGCACAATACATGAGATGCTAAAATAATTTATAAAATAAACAATCACCTTTTTTTGTAGCTCCTTTTATCAGTTCTTAGTACAAATCGCATTAAAACAAGAACAGTGTGTTCCTATATGACTCTCACTGACCATCCTTTCAGTCCATCAGACTCACTATTTTCCATTCAAACTGGCAGCAGATCTCAGGCAGAGGTCTTTCCCATCTCCTTTTAACAGTTAAGAGAGGGACAGAGAAAGACAAAGAGAGAGATGGGGAGGCACAGAGAAAAAGGGACAGACAGAGAAAGGGGGGGGGCAGAGAGGGTGGGGAAGAGAGAGAGAGACAGTGAAAGAGAGAGAGAGAGAGACAGACCGACAAAGGGGAAAGAGAGAAATACAGAAAGAGAGAGGAACATAGACACACACACCAGGCCGTGTCGCCAAGGGGGGATGGGAGGACATGCATGGCCTCCCCACCCCGCACGCGCACACAAACACACACAGCCTTCTGCCTCTCCCCTATGGCGCTGGCCGCGGCAAACCCAAAAGGGCTGCTGGGCAGTGTTGCCAAGGAGGGAAAGAGTGCATGCATGGCCTCCCCACCCCACACACGGCGTGTCCCGGGATGCGCAGGATGGGACAGCCAGGCCTCCTGGGGCACCGCAGATCTCTGCTGCCCTGGGAAGCGCTGGGAAGGGTGGCCAGGCCTGGGAAGCATGGGATGGGATGGCCGGGCCTCCCAGGGTGCCGCAGATCTCCGCGGCCCCGAGAATCGCTGGGCTGGGTGGCCGGGCCTCCCGGGGCGCCATGGATCGCCACGGCCCCGGGAAGTGCTGGGATGGGTGGCCGGGCCTCCTGGGGCACTGCAGATCACCGTGGGCCTGGGAAGCAGAGGAGGAGGTAGGCAGACAACTTACCTTCCTTCTTCGACGTCCTCGTGGCACTGATGAAGTCCTTGTGTCACACTTCAATAATATACATATTTTAAAATCTTCATCTGGCAATGGGCTGGAAGGTGGGTGGGTAACTGATCATGCCAGCAGAAAATTTGCCTGTTCAGTGTTCAAAGTATTTTTCATATCTTTTTTTACCAATAATCTTTACAACAGCCCCAATCTTTACAATCAGCCTTATTTCACTAAATTGCAGCTTAGAGATTGAGACTGACAAGAGAGTAGCTCACCAAAGATCACCTAGTCAGATTATAAGGAAAATGTTAAACTAGCATGTGAGGTCTTTGTTTGCAGCCTACCCTTTCTTGACAGAAATCCACTGCCTGCCTTAGTCCAATTGTTAAGCAAGGAAAATAATTTACTGAAGGCCTCCTACGGTGGTTGTTCTGATGTTTGATAGTTTGGGGTTTAGGCCAAGAAGTCTCGTCAGTTTAGTGAAATGCACTAGGTGTTTAGTGAACTGCACTAGGTGTCAGAAAAGAATAAAATGTGTTTCATTCCAATCTTCCAGTACCCTGTGGACCAGTTTGATATTTTTGTAACATGTTACAACTTGCCCAGTGTTATGATGAATAGGACAATTTACTGCTTTCAGTGCCAGGCAGAAATTGTCTACCTGCCCAATGTTCCCTGAGTTTAAGGGCCAATTATCTGAAAACCAATTTACACCACATTGAATGCAGATTGAAAATAGCTTGAGGCTCAACTTATATCTATGGTGGAGGAAGCTTGGAATTCCTTCACCATGGCTCCCCAAGTCCTGAAATGTCATTATTGAGTATTTTACAGCCATCTTACAGAAATAGTGTAACTGATTGGATTATCCACACTGAAAAAAATCAAAGATCAGAGCAATCACACAGCCAGTTTCCCATCCAAATTCACCAGTTCAAGTCCTGATTCATTCAGCTCAGTGGAACCAGATGTCCTGCTATAGTGAAAGACTTCCCAGCAATTCCCCCTTTCCCCCACCAGGGCTTCAAAAGGGAGACAAATGGAAGGAAATGTGGTGGGCACCGATGTCATGCTGGTAAAAATCATAGAGTTTTGTGCAAATCACAGAACATCACTTTGGCATCATGATGTCCTTTCCAGTTTGTGCCGGAAGTGATGCTGTGTGCTAGTGTTTTGCCAGCATAGCTATAATCAACCTCTAAATCTTGGCAACCCTAGTTCAACTCACTTTTCAACCCCAATAAAATGGCCACCAGTTTAATCTAAAGTATAGATCAAAGAAAGTGTATTCTAGAATTCAGGACAGGCTGGTCCATTAGGGTGAATAGGATACTGCAAGTTCAACTACCCACAGCCCCCTCATGCCTGCCTCCTTAACTTATTTATTTTACAAAAATTATATTCCACCTTTCTGCCCTCATAAGGGTCACCAAGGACACTAAGAAATTAAAAATGTAGATAATAAAATAACATCTTAAAAACATTAAAACCAACAGAAACACATCATTAAAACAATTAATACTAGAGCTAAAATACTTATAAAAATATGGAGAAGGGAGAAGGATATTCTAAAAGCAGCTTTAAGTCCCAGCTGGGGAGAAAAGTGGGATTGTTGTTCAGTTGCACAGTCGAGTCCGACTCTTCGCGACCCCATGGACAAGATCTCGCCAGGCCCTCCTGTTTTCCGCCGTCCTCTGAAGTTTGCTCAATTTCATGTTTGTTGCATCTATGACACTGTCTAACCATCTCATCATTTGCCGTCCCCGTCTTCTTATATATATAAATAAATATATACAAATAAATATATAAATAAAGATATAAATAAATAAATGCATAAATGGAAATGCAGCCCAGTTCGCATCCTGGCTGCAACATTCTGTACCATCTGAAGTTTCTGAATACTTTTCAAGGGCAGCCTCATATAGTGCGCATTGCAGTAATCTAATCTAGATGTAACCAGGACATGCACCTCAGTGGCTTTTCTTCCAAAGAAGGCTACAGTTGGCTAGCTAGTTGAAGCTGATAAAAAGCACTCCTGGCTACAGCTGCCACCTGTTTATCCAGTGGTAGGCCAAGAGTTCAACCCCATCCAGAACAAGTGGCACCTTAAATCCCAGATCAGACCTTCTACTCACCAGTAGAACTTCCATCTTGTTGGGGTTAAGCTTCAGTTTATCAACCCACGTCTGCTTCAGAACTGCCTTCAAGCACCAGTACAGGGTTTCTACAAGCCTCCCTTGGAACATAAGAAGAAGAGGTTGGATTTATACCCCACCCTTCACTACCCGAAGGAGTCTCAGAGCGGTTTACAATCCCCTTTCCCTTCCCCTCCCCACAACAGACTAGGGGTGTGCATTTGGTAAAGCTGAACTGGAAAAAAACACCCCAAAATGCCTTTTTGGCATTTTTCGGATATTCGGCATACTGAATCAGATTCCCTGATCTGATTTGGCTACCAAATATTGAATGCTGGAAAAAACAAAACAAAACCCATATTTGGGTTTTTCAGCTTTTTTGGCATTACCAAATACAGGCGCGGCAGGGGTTTAAACTTTAAAGTTCTCCACTTACCTTCTTTTTCCCTCCATTTTTGTCTCTCAACCTTTACTCTGCTTTCCAGGAGGGAGGGGGAAGAGAGACCTTACAGACAGCTAATCACTGCAATGCATTAGTAAATGCCATTGCAGCTTGCAAGGCTGTTGTTGCTGGTGGCTTCATTTGTTGCTTTCCCAGGGGGAGGAGCACTGGGCAATAGGATTACAGGTAAAGGTAGCATACTGCTCTTTGGCCAATCACAGAAGTTTGTTCTTTTTTGAAATTCTTCTGTGTATGCCCAGAGAGCATAAAGCATGGGTCTCTGGCTGGCTGACTACATTCCTTTTCCTGAGGCTTCTGCTTCAGCCACCGCTCTGAGCCTGCTTTCCTGCTGCTGACTATTGGACTACTTCCGATCAAGATCCATCCTGCCTGCTGGACAATAGAAGAAGATTGAAGACATCACTGGTTTGACTTATTTAAAAACTTTTCTTATTTTGTTGTAGGCCTGGTGGTGGTGGTGGTGGTGGTGGGTAGGCTTCCGACCCTAGGGCCTCTGAGGCCTCTTCTGTTTTTTTTCTTTTGGGGGGTTCTTCTACTGTGTGGTTTTGTTGCCAGCCTGTTGCTTGCAGTTTAAAAGTGTTATATATATATATATATATCTCCTTATATATATTTGAGTTTTCGTGTCCCTCTTGCTGAACGTTCCACACGCCCATACAGCTTTTTGCTCCCTGATGTGTCACTCACCAGGGTCCTCTACCCATTGGTGGCTGCATTGCCTGAGTCCCGTACTTCCCTTTCATCTTGCACCATGATGGAGGACGACAAGGTTTTCTGCTGGGATGGAAGCAACGCTGCACCACTTGAAGCAAAGCCTCACTCCAGCCTTCAATGGGCTGCTTACGGGGGGAAGGAAGTGAAGCCTAGCTGGGAGGACCCTTTCGTCACCCAGGTGCCCTGTCTGTCCCTCATCTGCCACTGGAGTGCAGTCTTGCAGCCACACACCCTGCACAGAGCAATGCCCGTGCAGACCTCTGCCCCCCCCCGCTGCTTCCCTTTCCTCAGCCGCCCACACTCCTGCTTTGCAGACCGCCACTTTGGGGGGGGGAACACGAGTGGGATGCCACCGGAGCTCCTCTGCGGGCAACGTTAATCTCCTCCCAGGCCAGCCCGTCCTGGGGTACCACTTCTTCGCTCGGAGCAGCAGGCCTCGAGGCGCACCTGGCAAACTGATGCTAAAAAGACTCCTCAAACCCGGGCCACTTGCCCACAGCCTATTCAGTTTGGTTTTGTTGCCAGCCTGTTGCTTGCAGTTTACAAGGGTTTTGTGTGTGGGTTTTTTTTTTTACTGTACTTGATATTTCTTGGCTTGTTGGGGTTTTTTTTGGGGGGGGGGGTGTTACTGACTAGGCCTTCTGCCTGGGCCCTAGGCTCTCTGTTTTTGGTTCTTCTGCTTTGTGGTTCTGTTGTGTTTTAGCAGTTTAAATTTTTTAAAGTTGTTTTATTGTGTTTTATATTTCTGGGCTTGTTGATTCTGCTGCTGGCCTTGCAAACATGCCCCCTCACACAATACCTCACAGTTTCTACTGCAGAGATTCTCTGGGAGAAACTGCTGGGCTGTTGGTTTTACATTTGCCTGCCTGCATTTCTGTAGGAAACAATGGAGGATTGGGAGTACGTTCTTTGGCTGTCGCTAGAATTGGACCCCCTAGTCCAATCTTTTCCAAACTTGGAGGTTCTTTTTGGGAGAGGCTCTGGCAGCTACAGTACAAATTGGTGCCTCTACCTCAAACCCCCTCCCCATCAGCCCAGGGAATATTCCTGAGAAGATTTTTGCCATTGACAACAATGGCCCCATAGGATATCATGGAGTCAAATATATTCAGGAATATAAAATATTTTCAGATACCAATACAATACTGGTATTGGTATTTGGGTATATTCAGGAATACTGAAAAAAATTAGTTTTATTATAATCGAATCCAAAGAAATGACTCCCCCCCCCCGCACACCCCTACAATAGACACCCTGTGAGGAAGGTGGGGCTGAGAGAGCTCTTTCAAGAACTGCCCATGAGAGAACAGCTCTGAAAGAACTTTTGACTAACCCAAGGTCACACCAGCAGCTGTATGTGGAAGAGTGGGATATCAAACCCAGTTCTCTCAGATTAGAGTCCACACTCCTAACCACTACCCCACATTGGCTCTCTATATCAAACTGGC
Source organism: Gekko japonicus (assembly GCF_001447785.1). NCBI lineage: Eukaryota > Metazoa > Chordata > Lepidosauria > Squamata > Gekkonidae > Gekko > Gekko japonicus. The sequence continues at coordinate 111,167 of NW_015160895.1, read as the reverse complement.
TCTAGAAGTGCAAGAGAGAGCTGAGTGTCATCTGCATATTGGTGACAACTGTCCAAATCTCCAGCTGACCTCAATTACTACTAGTACAGGAGGTGGCACCCTCCCTACTTAGTCTCAGCCTTTCTTTCATGGAACTCTGTAGCAAACCTCTCACATGCACATCCACCCCCCAAGATATAGGGCCATGGAAGTCTGTTCATCCATGAAGAATCACTAGAGGAGGTGGAGTCCTCAGGGAAGCTAAAGGCAGATTGGCAGGTCTGGTCACTGGATTCTTATGAAAGCCATTGACTGATCAGTAGGGTTGCCAGTCTTCAGGTGGCACCAGGAGATCTCCTGCTATTACAATTGATCTCCAGTCAACCAAGATCAATTCCCATGGAGAAAATGGCTGCTTTGGAGGGTGGACTCAATGGCATTATATCCTGCTGAGGTCCCTCCCCAAATTTCACCCTCCCCCCAAATCTCCAAGTATTGCCCACTCCAGAGCTAGCAGCCCTACCAATCAGGGCTGTTGATGATGCCTTTGCACTGATCAGGTACCTAGTGTGCTGCTGGGTGGACCTATGTGCATGGTCAGGTAAGTGGGCTGCTGCTGCTTTTGCTTTCTGTATGAGGCACACCTCTTTCCCACTTGGGCATGAGTCTTGCTGTAGTATGCCATATAGAGAGGACAGATCTCACACTTCAGTGGATGAATTCCCACCCTCTGCTGGCTTTGCCTCCTGCAGCTCAGCTGGCAGGCAGAGGGACATTCTTGGGGAAATGGGGGGAGGTGTCATCTGGAGACTTACTGTGTTTTGGGGTCTCTCACCAGTGACATGGTGGCATCACGGCTGGCACAACCTGGAAATGATGTCATTGCACAAGGTGGCACTCTAGCATTCACTCAAAACTAGTCTACAGAGTTTGGAGTGAATGTTAGAGTATTGCCTGTATGTGATGACATCACTTCTGGGTTGTGCTAGCAGTTATGTCCCTGGTGAGCCCTCCCACCCCATGTTTTAAGCCTCCCACTGGTTTCCAGCCTTGGCAAACTAGTTGCTTTTCTTAGATGCTGTCCTACTCACTCAGGTTATGTAGCAAGTTAGCATATTTGTTTAGATTAGACTAGTCAGTGCATTAACAGCCTATATACAAGCTCAAATTGGATGCAGTTTGTTTTCACTTTTTATTTATTTTGCAGATTAGAAGTGCGGAATCCCTCCTTGCCAGCCTCAGTGGGCACCAGCCACCACTGAACTCAGATATCTGTGCCCTGTGTTGTTTTTAATTGGATTTCTGTGCATTTAACAGTTTTTTGGTGATGGACAGAAATCCAGTAGGTGTTGTTGTTCCTGGCAGATGAATTGGGAGTCTGCAGTGTTCTTCAGGGAATGTGGTATTTCAAGACACATGAGCCTACCAGAAAACTGTAGCAACCCTAAATATACAACTGAGAGCAGCAGTCTTGATCACGGTTTGCTTTTGGTGTATGTTTTATCAAGCAATTGGCATTGTTCTAAGTTGTATCACAAATGTGTTGTTCATGTGCATCTCACACTCCCTTCCTGCAGCTTTCCTTTGCTTCCTTCTTCTATCTTTCCTATCCGTACGGAAGGGAAAAAAATGTACAAAAGAGGAGTTGCATTTATGGTCCTGTTACAGTTGGTGGAGGAAGAGAGAAATGTATTTTCTCCTTTCCTTTCTGCCTGGCACATTTCACCTACCTAACTTCCAAAACTGGGAGTATTATGTACAGGAATTGCCATCAGGCCTGGGGGAAATATTCTGTCCCTCTAATACAAGTAGAAATGTGTAGAAATGGGCAAGTGAAGCTTTTCATGGTATGGAGGTAAATAGGAACTCTCAGTCTGGGGCAAGGGATGCTCTGTATTCTTGGTGCTGGGGGGGGGCAACAGTGGGAGGGCTACTAGTGTCCTGGCCCCACTGCTGGACCTCCTGATGGCACCTGGTATTTTTGGCCACTGTGTGACAAAGTGTTGGACTGGATGGGCCATTGGCCTGATCCAACATTGGCTTCTCTTATGTTCTTAACATTATCATGTAAATAACATCCCATTGTGTGTGTGAAGTGCCCTTACTTCCAAATTATGGCAACCCTATGAATAAATTACCTCCAAAATGTTCTATCATTCACAGCTTTGCTCAGGTCTTGCAGACTGAGGAAACTGGTTTCCTTTATTGAGTCAATCATGCCATTAAGCCTCTATTAAATGGTCAGGGCATTTTTCTCCAGGCCTTTTGGCAACCCTAGCAGGTAGGTATTTTGATTTTTGCATAAGGACAGCCAGTATTTATTTTGGAACTGAGTTTGACTTCTGTGCTGTTCTGTAGCTATGTTTGCAATTTTTTAAAAAAAACAAAAAATCTTATGCAATAAAACTGAGGATATTTCAGGGTCCATAAACTGAAGAGAAGGATCTACCTCACAGAGAGAACTTATGGAATCCATGCTGTTTTAGGAGCTAATGTGACAGAGATTCCAAAGCTATGAACATCTTGCAGAAAGATGAGCCATCCATCTTCAGTGCAAATTCCATGGACTTAGAGGGGTGTGAATTTGGTGTAACTCTGCTTTGGTGTGCACTGTTAGTCTGCTGTAACAAAAACAGAAAAGGAGACCTGTAGCAATTTAAATTTTATGGAAAGCTTTCATGAGCTTCAGCCCACTTCATCAAAGGCAGCAAAGTGAATCCTAAATCAGCAACATGTTTCATACAAAGAAAGGGGAAGGGGGGGGGGGAATGTGATTAAAAGGCCTGATTTCTGACAGTTCTCAGCACAATTGAAAAGTCTATAGATAATCTTAAGGACGCTTATCTTAGATGGCAACAGATGGAGAAGTCTCATCAAAGATGCAACATTATTATGGAATATAAATACCAAAAACTGATTTGATATGTATAGTTTGAGAACAGATACCTAGGAGGGCCAAGGTAGACTTTACATCTGTATGAACTGACAGACTGTCAACTGTGTGCCTTGGAAGTGTGCAAACACTGTGAGGCACCCAATCTTCATGGTCACTATTTCTTATGAACTGGGTAACACATGGGCTTTCCATGTGTGGATCGCTTCCATACAAGAATGGAAAATCCATGTGCTTTGCTGTGCTGTGCATGAATCCATACAAGAATGGAAAAACCATGTCCTGTGCATGATTGCATTCATCATACATATCATAGGGACCATGCACTCACAATACATAATCTCAGTTTGCAGGGATGTAGCTTCTGAAAAGAGCTGATACAGTTTAAACATTCTCCAATAAATTGTCACCAAAGTACATTCCTGAAAGAATTAGCATTTTCAGATCACTGATGGTCCGTGGGCGGGAAGTGGAATGCAGTGCAGTCACTGCCAGGTTGTGTTTCCCTAACAAACTGAAGTGGCAGGCCAAAATTTGGCTTTGATTCTGTTGATAATGTGCTGAAATTAAGTTTGTGTGATTGGCTTAATTGTGTTTGCGATAGCATAAAATAAAACATTTTGTTTTCCAGTGGATCCTGATAATGAGCTTCAAATATACTGACAACATTCCATGATGAAAACAGAACAGTTTATCTGATTGAGAAATCTTGCATGTCAGTTAAAATGTGCAATTATTTCTCCCGGTGAAACCTACAGAAATCCAGTTTCAGCAAAGCTGTTCTGCTTCTTTTAGAACACAAGTAAGCTCTTTGGTGTGTTCTGGATAGCAAGATGGGTGTCAGATCCTTCTTTGACCCTGAAAACTGAGCTAAACTTTTCCAGCTTAGAAAGGTTAACTGATCATCTGATTTAGTGAGTTGAAATTGAATTTGCTGCATACCAATCCATTTTTTTTCATAAGAACATAAGAGAAGCCAATGTTGGATCAGGCCAATGGCCCATCCAGTCCAACACTCTGTCATGCAGTGGCCAAAAATACCAGGTCCAAAGGTTAGTGAAAAAAAGGGCCAATATTAAAACCTTTCCATAAAAAAGGTACATGTATTTATTGATAATAACAAATTTGAAAACATATATAGGGGCCCAATTACAACCAATGTATATAAAATATAACAATATCAAGGGCTTAAAAAGTTGACCTTACGCATTTCGGCCAAATAGGCCTTCCTCAGAGGTCATACATATGTGGACACTGCTTTTTACTTGTGAATACTGTGGGAACACAATTAAAGAAGGAAATTTTTGGACCATAAGTTTATTTTATAATCACTGGGCTAGTGATTGCACTTTAAAGGTCTTATGTGCATATTTATCCTGTGCCTGGTGATTTTACTTCTGAACAATTTAGTACTTTATGGTCCTTATTGAATCTATACTTTGTATATATTTCTGATTGTGTTTTTGTGAATATAATTATTAACTATCTTGCCGCATATGTATGACCTCTGAGGAAGGCCTATTTGGCCAAAACGCGTACGGTCAACTTTTTAAGCCCTTGATATTGTTATGTTTTATATACATTGGTTGTAATTGGGCCCCTATATATGTTTTAAAATTTGTTATTATCAATAAATACATGTACCTTTTTTTATGGAAAGGTTTTAATATTGGCCCTCTTTTTCACTAACCTTTGTTTGGTTCTGGAGTTTATTGTTAGGTTCAGTTTTTTTCCCCTTCTTGTTTCTGCAAAAATACCAGGTGCCATCAGGAGGTCCGGCAGTTCCTAGCCAGGAAAGTGGATACACCAGGCTAGCCTGATCTCATCAGATCTCAGACGCTAAGCAGGGTCAGCCCTCATTAGTGGTTGGCTGGGAGACCACCAAGGGATTCCTATACAGAGGAAGGCAACAAAACCCCCACCTCTCTTAGTTTCTTGCCTGGCAAACCCTATGGGGTCACCATATGTTGGCTGCGACTTGACAGCACTTTACGCAAAGACACACACAGTGAATTGCCCCCCCCAGACGGAAGAAAGAGTCAGACAACCAGGGTTGGATAAAACTAAGGCCACTTTATTTAACATATTGAAAATTATGGCAAGGGCAAACAGGAACAGCGGCACGGTCAAGGCCTGGTGTCACCTGGACCCCATCCTTACTGTATAACAGGCAACACACCAAGTCAACTGTAAGTCACTTGCAAACCCAGCCAAGCTCAGCAATTGGCACCGCACAGCCAGTGCAGAGGCTCCATTGTGGCCATCCCCAAAGGCAGTCTGCAAGCCTTATCCCTGGCCGCACGGCCACAGGGGTGATCCTGCAGACCCCTATATCCCCCATGGGGTTATTGATTGGTGCTTGCAGAGCCACATGAACTTTATCTAACATAATTCTGCCCTAATAAAGTGACAATCTAACTCGTGGCCCCATCCCAAGCCAATTCCTCAATCCACTGCCCGCAGTGCAGGGTAGGTGAAAAAGACCCCTTCTCAACAACCAATCAGAGAAGCAGCAAAAAATTCCTACCCGGCCCCCCAAGAACGGGGCAACGAGCCTGTGCTTACACTAAATACAGGGCGGGTGGGTGGGCCAAGCACGAGGTGAGCAACTGAAAGGGGGTGAAGCGGAGCCGGCCATTAAAAGCGGCGCTGGCTCCGGTACCCCTTTAGAAGTACAGGCTGCAACTGCAGCCCTTCCCCCTTCCTCCTCTCGAGGAGGCAAAGGCAGCCCTCAGGAGGCATGCCGTTGGCTGCCTCCTGTAGGGCTGAATTGACTGTCATGGTTGTGAAGACAATGAGAAGGGTAAACCAAACTGCAAGACATAGGAGGGAAGGTCCTATAAAAGCTAGACAAAAATTGAGAAGGCAGAATCTAGAATTATTTAGAAAACTGACCAGGAGGAAGGTGGGGGAATGGCTGGTTCAAGGACTGTATGAGGCATAATGGCAAATGCAAGAAATCAGTACAGAATCTACCCAGTCAAGCACAGGAGGCTGCCTTCCACTGAGTATGACATTTGATCTATCAAGTTCATTGTCTACTCTGACTGGCAGTAGGATCTCAAGTACAAATCTTCCATATAATGCAGTGTTATTTTTAACTGGTGATGCTGGGGACAGAATGCTGTGGGCAAATGCTGGGGATGAATGCTGGGGACCTTTGTATGTAATTCATACATAGCTGCATCATCAATGAAACCATGGTCTACCTGCAGGTGCCTTAACATGTTAAAATGTGTAAGTAATAAATGTAATAGCTTCATGCCAAAAGACAATGGGCCACTAGGATCCTAGCCAGGCCCAATGAAAGGGCTAGGTCCCCAGCCGGGAGGCCAATAGGTCTCTCGGTTACTGTAAATAGCCTATCGGGAGTGGGGTGTGTGTTTAGGTGAGCTTGGTGGCGGGTTTTCTGAAAGAATATAAGCCGGCCTGCAAGCCGGTCAGTTGTCTTTGTTCTCAACTAAATAAAGGTATGCTTAGCTGAAATCACTCTCCATCTGCATACTTTTCAAGTTTTATTCTGGAATGTGTCACTTGTGAATGTGATATTTTTTAAAAACAGAAAGATAGCATTTTTAAACTGGGTCAACAACCTGTAGCCAAATAATCTATTTAAAATAATACATTTTAAACATTTTGATCAGTTAAAATGTGCCCCCATTAATCAGGCAGTCCCCTCCCCCCAAAAACCCCCACTATTGTTGATAAGAAAGCTAATGTGATGGACAGGTCCAGTTCTACCTCACTCTGTGAACAACCAATGAGAGCTGATGAAATGTTGTGAGGAGGGCTGGCAGTTAGAGCTCTTAAGTCAGTTGAAGAGAGAACTAGAGCTGTGTAATGTTGGTGACAGGTTGAGCCAGTGAGTGAGAAAACAGTAACCTGAAGCTGGCTGAAAGGAAGATAACTTGTAACAAATAGACTTGGAAACATAAAGAGAGTTAGGAATCAAAAATGTTATATCTATTTACCCAAATAACTTGAATGTTGTTTTAAGCCTTTAATAAGTTAACTATTTTTGGTTGACCCTGTTGACTGAAAGTGTATTGTCTCAGGGAAAGAAATACACAAACAAACCTTGGCCTCATACGTGTACATATGAATACATGGTGGCAGTGTGAGACTGAAGCAGTGTTTGGGTCCCAACCCCAGTAACTCTGTGAAATGTCTGAGTGAGGGAGTGGGTTGAATATTCTGGCAGTGTCTCTGGCAATAAGAGATGGGATGTGAATGGGGTGTGAAAGGGTCAGGGCTCTCTGTATATTAAAAAGAGACAAGATAGGTGGAAAACTGTGACTGCCTGATTTACCTGTGTCCCTGAACCTGTGTGGCAGAGGTTGTGGTGGGTGAAGTGGAATCGTATCTCATAAAAACCATGATTTATAGGTGCTGGCTTAGAATAATCATCTCTTTTTCTGTCACACAGTCAGGAATGCTTCTTGTAAATTGCTTCATCTTCTAAAAAGAGATGCTTTTCACTCAGAATTGTTTGTTTAACATGCAGATTTGTGAATCAAAGCAAAAAAGAGAGTTTAGCAGATGGCACTGGAGGGCATCTTGCTGAGGACATCCTGAAACCTGGAGCCAGCCCTCTGTCCAACCAGAGCACAGGGGAATTGTCTCCGTGGGAGGAAGACTGCTTCATTTAAAAGCCAAGCAGCAAGAAGAAGAGGCAGGGGAGGAAATGGGGAAGACCATATTGGCTGGCTCTCAGCAGCTGTGCAAAGCCTATCTGAGTTTGTTTCTCCTTAGCTACAGGTAGGTAATTCTGGACATGTCCAGAGGTGTGCAAACCAAAGAGGTCTTGGCCTGAGGGTCATATCTAAATGTTGGGCAGAAATCCACTAGAAGCCTCTTTTCTCCTTCTTCTTTATATTTCTATTGTACATTTTTGATTTATAAGCTGCTTTGTATTCCAATCAGGGAGAAAATTGGGATCTAAATAATTAAATTAAAATCCTGGTCCGATAAGAGAACATTAAAACATGGAACACCCAAATAGCTAGCAAAATATATTTTAAAATAGCGCTTCCTTTTAAAAGGATTTTGTCCTGCCTTTCCTTAAATGAGAACAGAGTATCGGGTTATGTCCAGCAAATCTTCTGGAAATGGGTCTGAGTAAAGCAAAATCTTTAGTTCAGCAGCACTTGGTTGATATTGCGGTTCAAACTGATGAAGCACTTTTACCCAAGATGTACAGTAGCCTAAAATCTTGGCCCATACCTCTCTCTAACATTCAGGGGTCTCATGGGGCCAGAGCTCTCTGGAGCCCCGCTCTGGGAGCGACCACCCCAGGGGGCGGGGCAGTCACATGACCAAGCCCCGCCCCCTGCTCCCAGCTGCCAGCCCTGCCAGTAGGCCCTGTCTCACCCGGGTGGCCCACAAGGAGGAGGCCGAATTGGGCAGTGCCAGCAGGGGCCGTTTCTCCATGTGGCTGTAGGCGGAGGAGAAGGAGGCGCCGGAGGCAACAGCGGCCGGGTCCCTGAACCGGCCCCACCCTCGGTGAGCGATGCCTCTTCCTCGCCCCATCGCCCAGCACCGGGGATGGAGCAGCTGCGGTGGCGGAGGAGGGCCGGGGAACTGTGCTTTCTCTCTGGGCGCTGCCTCTCGTCGCTCAGCCCCCCCGCTCCGGCCGACGTTGGCTCGCATGGTCGGCGGCGGGGACGCCTCCTCGCCTCACCGCCCCGTGCCATCCCCGTTTCTTTTCCCTTCCTTCCTATCGCTCCTGACCCAGCAAAGCAGCATTTCCGTTCAGCCCGAGGATCCTCCTTTTGAATCTCCCCTCGTGGCCCTTCTGTGTGTGCTGGATCCGTGTGCTGCAGGCTCTCCTGGTTGACGGGAGCATGCCAGCAACAAGGAGTTTTTTTGTCTGTCTCGTGGCTGCCTGTCCTGTTGTTCAGCCCCCCCCGCTCCAGCCGATGTTGGCTCACACGGGCGGCAGGCGGCGACACCTCCTTACCCCGAAATCTATCATTTATTTGTTTGTTTTGTGGCTAAACGGCGCTAACAAAGAAAGGGGAAACGTGGTATTTTACATCTGATGAGTTGTGGAACGCCCACCATGAAAGAAGCCGGGTGTCCCAGAGCCCGCGAGGAGGAGGAGGAGGAGCGTTTGGGAAAACTGCAGCTGTCTTTAGAACATCGCCTCCCCCCTTGCTTTCACTGTTTCTTTTCCCCTCCTTCCTATCGCTCCTGACCCAGCAAAGCAGCATTTCTGTTCAGCCAGAGGATCCTCCTTTCGAATCTCCCCTCGTGGCCCTTCTGCGTGTGCTGGATCCATGTGGTGCAGGCTATCCTGGTTGATGGGAGCATGCCAGCAACAAGGAGTCTTTTTGTCTGTCTCATCGCTGCCTGTCTCATCGCTCAGCCCCCCCTGGTCCGGCCGATGTTGGCTCACACGGGCGGCGGGCGGCGACGCCTCCTCACCCCGAAATCTATCATTTATTTGTTTGTTTTGTGGCTATACAGCACTAACAAAGAAAGGGGAAATGTGGTGAGCCAACATCGGCCGGAGCGGGGGGGAGGCTGAGCGACGAGACATGCAGCGACAAGACAGACAAAAAACTCCTTGTTGCTGGCATGCTCCCGTCAACCAGGAGAGCCTGCAGCCCACGTATGCTCCCGTCAACCAGGAGAGCCTGAAGAACACGTCCCGTCAACCAGGAGAGCCTGCAGCCCACGTATGCTCCCGTCAACCAGGAGAGCCTGCAGAAGGGCCACGAGGGGAGATTCGAAAGGAGGATCCTCTGGCTGAACGGAAATGCTGCTTTGCTGGGTCAGGAGCGATAGGAAGGAGGGGAAAAGAAACCATGAAAGCAAGTGGGGGGGAGGCGATGTTCTTCTAAAGACAGCTGCAGTTTCCCCAAACGCTCCTCCTCCTCCTGGTGGGCTCTGGGACACCTGGCTTTTTTCATGGTGGGCGTTCCACAACTCATCAAATGTAAATACCACGTTTCCCCTTTCTTTGTTGCAGTTAGCCACAAAACAAACAAATAAATGATAGATTTCTTCCCCGCCCCCATTTCCTCCAAAGAGTCAGAGGGTGTAGCCTTATGACACACTTCCGGTGATGTTAGGGGGTGTGGCATATGCTAATGAGTTTGGTGTAGTGGTTAAGTGTGCGGACTCTAATCTGGGAGAACCGGGTTTGATTCCCCACTTCTCCACTTGCACCTGCTGATGTGACCTTGGGTCAGTCACAAGCTCTGGCACAGCTGTCCTTGAAAAAGAGCAGTTTGTGTCAGAGTTCTCTCAGCCCCACCTACCTCACAGGGTGTCTGTTGTGGGGAGGGGGGAGGAAAAGGAGTTTGTAAGCCGCTCTGAGACTCCAAGTGAAGGGCGGGGTATAAATCCAATCTCTTCTTCTTCTTCTTCTTATGCTAATGAGCTCCGGCAGCTCTTTATCTACAAAAAGACCCCTGCTAGTAACATTACATATGAAAAGTATCGATGGGCTTTCTCTAGAGCGCGTTTTGATGCCTTCCCCTCTAATTTACTGCAAGGAAGGTATCTCCGTTGGCCTATACATCAAAGATGTTGTCTATGTGCAGATAAAGACGTTGAAACAATCACACACATTCTTTTACATTGCAAACTCTATTTCAGAGAGAGACACCAGCTACTTTTTCCTTTACTTGCCCAATTTAAACCCTTGGACAACTATTTGAAATTTGCAGATACTGTGCTGTTGAAATATTTGTTGGAAGATACCAAGAAGTCGGTAACTCTGGTAGTAGCAAAATATTGCTTTTTAGTAATAAACAAGCAAAAGATTTTAACAAACAGCACAGACTGAAGAGAATTTTAGACAAGACTTAGAATTTAGAGAATAGAATTACGATTTTAATAGGGGTCTGTGGCTGGTACTATGATGGTATTATTGTCTGTGAGTGTTGGTGATCATACTTGTTTATTATTGTATTGTTTTACTGCACTGCTGGTCAATTGGCCGTAACAATAAATTTGATTTGATTTGAGATCAGAGTAATAGATCCAATTCCCTCTCCTATTTACCTTTCTCCATCCTTTTAAGATACTTCAGGCTAAAAGACCAGATGACTCACCTGTGGTCACCCAGAGGGAATCATGGCCAAGCAAGGATTTAAACCAGGCCCTCCCGGTCCTGGTGGTGGAAAGTACCCATCAAGTCACAACCAACACAGCCACAGACAAACAAAGGTGGTCGGTCATTGCCTATCACTGCCTAGCAACCCTGGACTTCCTTGGTGGTTTCTAATCCAAGTACTAACCAGAGCTGAGCCTGCTTAGCTTCCAAGATTCGATGTAATCAGGCTATCCAGGTCCTAGTCTGGCACTAACACTACACCCAACACAATGCTGTAATTTGGAATAGAATAATTATTGGGGATATGTATTAGTTATTATAGCAAAGCTGCACAATTATAGAAGCATGGTATTGCATGCAGTAAATAAACTCCAAAGAAGTATATTGCAAAAAGGTAAAACTTACATTTATTGGGGTAGATGCAGTTCATATCCATGTTGCTGTTGCTATGACAGAGAGAAGCCTTATCTAAAAGATTACGATTTCCTTTATTACAAGTGGCCAGCTACTCTGGCATCATGTACGGGCAAGCAAGATTGCATATCTTCGACAGGAGATACCACAAGGGGAGAGAGAGAGACAGAGGGCAGAGGAACAGAAGGAGGAGTCAGAGAGAAGGTCCTAAGTTAAGACAAAGAAAGGCATCCAATTTGTTAAGGAGATAACACCTATACACACCTAGAGCGATGTAGCGCCCCCCCCCCCATGTCCAGGCATGCTGCATCACCTTACTCTAACAATTGTTGTTGTTGTTTTTGTTGAGTTGCAGTCGAATCCGACTCTTTGCGACCCCATGGACCACATCATGCCAGACCCTCCTGTCTTCTGTCATCCTCCATAGTTTGCTTAGTTTGCTTAATTTCATTTTTGATGCTCAATAACAGTGTCTAACCATCTCATTCTTTGCTGTCCCCTTCTTCTTTTACCTTCAATCTTTCCCAGCATCAGGGTCCTCTCCAGTGAGTGCTCCCTTCTCATTTAGTGGCCAATGTATTTGAGCTTCAGCTTTAGTATCTGGCTTTCCAGGGAACAGTCAGGGTTGATTTCTTTTAGGATTGACTGATTTGATCTCCTTGCAGTCCAAAAATACTCCAGCAATAGCATCATCTTATTAAACTTTTATCTTTAAATATTCATTTCTGAATTGCCATTTTTATAGTAATAATATTGGCAAAATGATCAATAAGATTCACAGAACAAGGGCATCATCAAATTTGAAATGTTGCTCTTGACTCAGGAAATACTAACAAAAACAAAATGTGTTGTCCTTGGACAATGAATATTAATGTCTCCATGGTGTCTTTTACTTTTAAGTTGGTGGCCCCTTTAACAGAAGTTTAGTGTGAATTAATAAGACAGAAAAGGTCACTATGCTAATGAAAACTGCATGGTGCTTAATTCAGAAACGTATTTCAGTCCTGAGGGAAATTCATCCTTGGCCAAGCCACCATAAATTATTGCTATAAAAATACCACTTTGAAGCTCTATACAGTGTTAACTGAAGTTCCACTTGTGCCTAAAAATCAGATCCTATCTCAGTTTCATACTACAAGGGCCACCCTTAAACCTCTGTCAAAAACATATCTCAATTTTGTTAAAAAAAATTATTTGTGGCTTAATAATAAGATTTCCCTCATAGACCAATGACTGGAACTCAATCTGTTCTAGTATACACAATGCATGTCCATGGATTTCCCACTACTGTTTCAGCCCCTGACATGAATTGGAATGACTCTTGAAGCTGTCCGAAATTCTAATAGTGGCTTGGTTATGCGTGTGTGTGTGTGGTACTTTTAGATGGGGAGTTTCTGAAGCCCCATCACATATTCAGAGCATACTAGCTACTTTATATCAATATAAATCTACATAAAGTCTAATAATTTTTATCTCAACATGACAATGATTGACTACCAGGTGATTGTTGAGAAATAATGATGAGTACTCCTTGGATCAGCCAGAATCTATAATAATTCTTTAAGAAGAATCAATATCCTTTCCAAATTCAGTCAAACCCACATGTGGACAGCTGATGATGTAACAGTAGAGAGCCAGGAAAAAGAGCTGTCCCATGGGAGAGTCTCCATGTCTTTGCAGAAAAAACCCTGTGTTTTTGTGTTTGCATGTGTGCATACCAGTGGTGGTAAAATCAATTCTACCAATCTCTCTGATGAAAGCCATTCTTACACCTTGGCCCCTGCCACATGGGGCAGAAAAGGGCGGGCTAAAGCGCGGCTTCTGAAAGCCGCACCAAAAAAACCACGCTGCGGCGGGATCACATTGATCCCCTGAGCCACGGCGCATTCCCTCCCCAGCATGATCAGATGCCGGGGGAAGCGACAGAGGGGAATGGGAGACTGCTGAACTGGGCATGTCTGAGCATGCGCAGTTCAGACAGGAGCCGGGGATGCGCCGGCAGAAAGACGGGCCGGCGATCCCACGGCCGGCGTTGATGCGGCTGTCGTGGATGGTTCATTTTTGATGCATTTCATCGGGGGAAGGGCCGGATTGGGGACGGGTGCGCAACGCTGCCCAGATGTTGCAGTGGGATTGCGCTCATTTGCTCCGGCCCCGATCCAGCCCAAAACCCCTCGTGTGGACAGGGCCAATTGTTTACCAAGCACTGGTTTGTGGAACACTGGTTTAGCATTAGCCTATTCAGCCAGTTCCTGCCAGAGACAAATGTCAGCAATTCCTGTCAGCTTGTGATGCTTGCTAATTGTTCCCTTCCTGTATTTCCTGTCACTTCCACAACTACTTGAAAAATAGGAAAATTAGAGAGAGAAACAGAAAGTATGTGTGTGTGAGAGAGATGCAGGATCAGAGATAATTTGTGTGTGTGCCCTTCATTATCTATAAAAATTGCATTAGCAAGTATATGGGCATGTACATGCAGGTGAGAAAATGCTTTTGTGCTAGGTACAGGGAGTGAGTGCAGATCCATTCATCTGTCTAAAGGGAAGGAAAGGAACCAAGTGGAAGGAACTGAAGAGAATGTACTACTGCGTCCCAGTCCCGAATCATGATGACATATTTAAAGGAATGTGTCAATGATGGCAGCGGAGGCCAGGGGTGCCCTTCGGCATCTTCAGCTGCTGAGCCACCTGCAGCCCTTCCTGGGCTAGGGCTGCCAAGTGGGAGCGGGTGGCGGGTGAACCCCTGCTTTGGAGGCCTGATTTCTGCCGCCGTGGAATCGGGCCCTGGGGGGAACTCCGCCCCCCAAAGCGCAGCATGGCTGTGTCATCAGAGGTGATGCAACCACATCGACCACGTTGGGGGCGTGGCCCGGATCGTCAGAGGGAAAACTCTATGGTTTTCCCTCTGACGATCAGGGCCACGCCCTCAACGTGGTCAACGTTGCGTGTCACTTCTGGTGATGCGCTGGCGGTGCGCGCGCGCATCCGACAACAGCTCCCGGGGCCTGGCGAGGCTCCCCCGCCGGTGAGTTTTTCTGACTTGGCAACCCTATCCTGGGCAGAAAAGATCTGTGGTGCATGCCTTGGTAAAATTCAGATTAGATTGCTGCAATGTACTCTAAGTGGGGCTACTCTTGAAGACTGTCCAGAAGCTACAGTTGGTACAGAATGCTGCAGCCAGAGTGTTGTCTGGCATGGGTTATAGGGAACATATACTTCCAGTCTTGTTTAACCTATACTGGCTTCCAATTTGCTTCCAGGCTCAATTCAGGGTGCTGATATTTACTATGAAAGCCCTATATGGCCTGGGACTAATATACCTTAAGGACTGCCTTCTCCTATATGGACCTACCTGCTCACCCTGGTTATCTGCAGAGGTCCTGCTTCTGTTGCTCCCACAACCTGAGGCTAGATGGATGGTGACATGCAAGAAAGGGCCTTCTCTGTCATGGCACCAAAACTTTGGAACTCCCTGGCCAAGGAGATTGGTCTGTCTCCCTCTATCAGTGCCTTCCACCAGCAGGTGAAGACCTTGTGGTTTCATCTGGCATACCCTAATAATGGTTCTGGCCCTCCTTCTAGTGTTGTGTGTTTACATGTTTCTAATTGAATTTTATAAAATTATCTGTATTTTTTAATTGTTTAAATGTTTTAATGTTCACCGCATTGTGGATCTGATTGGGTGGAAAGGCAGCATCAAAATGTTTTTTAAAAATAAATAATAATATTGCTTTTGAAAGCTTCTCAAATCATCCTACGATTTCCCGGTTTAATTTCTGTTTTGGATGGAATTTAGTGTTGGCTCCGAATGATGTATATTAGCTAGCAGTATCTCTACTGCAAAGTCACTCACGGTAAACAGAGGTCATGTCTGCAATTCATTGTCAATTCCAGTTTGCAAAAGGCGAGGATCTATTCATAATGTATTAAGGCTGTGGGACAAGGTAAAATTCTTGGCTCCCTTCCATGTTTTCAGGCTGTAGGTTTTCTGACAATGTGATGTGCGTTGCCTGGCTATAAACTTCTTTGGGCCTCTCTGGGGCTGCTGCCATAGTTAGTGATTTCCACCTAATGATAAACTGTGACTTGCTGTAAAAGCACATATCTGTCACTATAAAGATGCATGCTGAGTGAAGCAGGAGAGGAGGGGGGACCATACAGACCTGAGGATCCCCCTCCCCTTCATTTCTCATAACTACAAAACATAATTTGCCTCCTTAATAACAATCATGGGCAAAGGATAAGCAACTACGGAATTTATTTTCTAATAAAGCCAGTGCTGACATGCCCATGCAGCTAGGGATATTGAGAACTCCACTATGATACCTGTTCACCAGCCAAACATAGCATTTTCAAACACTACATGATAATGTATTTTGGTGCATTACTCCAAGTCAAGCTGCATGTGATTTGTTCCAAGCATGCAGTTCCAGAGTTACTCCCTGCTGGGCCTTTTAGCTCAGGAAGATGGCATGAGGGGTGGGGGAAGAAAAAGCCCCGTGCTGTGGTTCTGAGCAAGACTGAGCTTCTGCCAGCTTGTTTTTTTTTTAAAAAAATAACAGTCCGTCCAACCGCTATGTGCTTGCAGGGAAACTAAGTCAGTTCTGGGAAACCTGGACCTGACTTGCCAAAATAAAAGTCATTTGGCTCTAAGTCATGAGTTGAACCCCAGATTATAGAATCAGAGAGTTAGAAGGGGCCATACAGGCCATCTAGTCCACCCTCAGCTCAATGCACGATCAGCCGAAAGCATCCCTGACAAGTGCTCATCCAACCACTGCTTGAAGACTGCTAGTGAGGGGGAGCTCATCACTCCCTAGGCAGCCAATTCCACTGCAGAACTACTCTTACTGTAAATTTCTCCCCCTAATATCCAGCCAGTACCTTCCCGCCCATAGTTTAAACCCATTATTGCGAGCCCTATCCTGTGCTGTCAACAGCAACAGCTCCCTGTCCTTTCAAATACTTCAAGAGAGCAATCATGTCCCCCCTCAGGTTCCTCTTCTCCAGACAGAACATTCCCAGGCCTCTCAGCCTTTCATCACAGGGCTTGGTCTCCAGCCCCCCCCCCCCATCACCCTCATACTCTCTTTTCCATCCATGTATTTGCTTTGGCACCTCACAACTTGAGAAGCTGCTGAACAGGTTTGCAACTGCTCTGCTGCTGCTGTCCTTGTTTTTTAAATTCACCTATCAGGTGAGAATTGGCTTCTGATCCCTCATCCTGGGAAAAATCTTGCTACTTCCATGCAAGGCTGGAATGCAGTGTTTATTTATCTGTTTATTTATTTTTGAGATTTCTGTCCTGCCCTCCCCCACAAGCGGGCTCAGGGCAGATCTCAACAAGTGAGTAAACTGTTAAAATACATGATACATACAGTTTAAAAACTATAAACCCCATAATACAGTACATGACAGGGAGCTCCATGGTGTATGCTGTCTATGTGCCCAAGGGCTGGGTAAAACCGGTGGAACAATTAAAGTGCATAGCAGCAAGGCAAGCCGAGGCAGAGTCGGACAGGGGAGGCCGATGTGATTTGATATCCGTAGCCTCAACCAAAGGCCTGGTGGAACAACTCAATTTTACAGGCCCTGCGGAACTGTACTAAGTCCTGCAGGGCCCTGATCCCACTAGGGAGAGTGTTCCCAAGGCATGAGAGCAGGGGACTCTCAGCTGATCAGCTGTGCCTAATTATGCGAGATCCATGAGCACGGGACTAGGATCTGGGAGATCCTAATCTCCACTCTGCCTTAGAAGCTTGCTGGGTGACCTTGGGCCAGTCACACATTCTCATCCTAACCTGTCTCACAGGGTTGTTATGAGGATAAAATGGAGGGGAACAGAACAATGTAAGTCACTTTGGCTCTCCTTTGGGGAGAGTGATGGTGTATAAATAAATATCTGAGTCAGCTTCTGATCACCTGCCTTAGGCAACTTCTTACTCAGTCCCTGCAAGTCCTTGATTCCTTGTAGCCTAAACATACTGGTGGGAGGGGATTTCAAATACCAGTCAGCTCCTTAGACCCGCACAGTGGTTTACTGGTTTAAGTCCAGTTATCTGGTCAGCGTGGCTGTTTCCTATGATCACCATTGGTATGTCCAAAGGAAAAGCATGGCTACTTTCTTCTGGGAATGCCTGCTGAAAAGCATGGCTACTTTCTTCCATGTTTCTAATTGTGTATGTTAGGTTGGATCCCATGGGTTTGTTCTGCTAGCAAGGAACTTCCTCCCCCGCAAGGAACCTTCCCTTGACCTGAGGCTCTCCATTTAGTGGAAAAACCTCTTGAGTCAGAGACAAACCTCTTGTGCTAGCAGAACAAAGCTCTTGGCTCTAACCCTACAGATCTGAATCAATAGCACAGGAAGCAGCTGATTAAAACAGCCTTATAATTTCAAAAATTATTATTCCCATGAAGAGTATGTCTCTATTACATGAACAGATAATCCTTTGCTTCACAAGCAAATGTAGATACAAGGACATTAAATTATGCCATTGACTCTCAGTCCCTCCCAATTACTTTCAGAACTCAGTTCAGCTCAAAAATAAAACACTGAATTCAAATGTGACGGGACGATGCTCCTTCTCGCATAACATTTGCTAGTCTTTTGATCTGAAGCCAAGGCTTTTGTAGCAATCCCATACAGAGTGGTAATAACAGGATGAGATCAACTCGATTGTGTTCAGAGTGGAACGTAATACAACTTCAGGACTTTTATGTTGACCTGGAGACTTTACAAGAATACAGCACTGAATGAATATGCTACAAGAAGAGGTCATTTGCAATTGATCTGTCTAAGATGCTCTGTATTTATCAGCATCTGCCTTCTGCTCATGTCAGTGGCACGGCTGCCTTTTTAAAAATAAATGCAACTAGTGTCAAAGAGGGAGGCTTCTTTTCTTTATATTCATCACCACTTCTGCAGCCCAGGTATGACTACATCATAAATTCAGCATAACTATGAGACATAAGTGTTCCATTTCCTTTGACTCCTAGGGAGTTGATGCCAGGCATTGCTTAGCTGACAGCAAGGACATCATGAGAAGGTAATGGATGATTATGGGTTTTGTATCCCATTTAGATCAGCTATCCTGCTGCCCAAAATTACTGCCATTAGAAGATTTTGTACTTATCTGTTCCCATTTCCATAACATGTTTATGTTGTTCCACAGCCTAGGTATATGCATAGTCTTGGTTTGCATAGAAATGAAGAGCATGTATCACCTGCCAGAAAGAGCCAGACTAAGTCTTCTTTGATTAGTTTTATCTTTGGGTCAGGTCTGGTTACTGATCAAGGGGAGATCAAGAAGAGATTATTCATGCCAAACTTTTGTGGCTGGGGTAACATCCTCGGATCTCATGAGCTCTTGTGATACGTAGATCTAGATGTCTTCATGTCCTTCAATGCATAGGTTAGAGTCTTGAGCAATGTCTCTTAAAATACCATATCCATTCCCTCCCACACAAAGATCCCCTATATTTTTACCACAGTCCTCCCAGCATTCCTGACTGTAGAGGTCATGTAACACAACAGAACAAGCCATAAGTGCATTCTCTCAGGCTACCAAGGGAGTAGCAGAGGGCAATACCTGATGAACTAGAAGGCTGCCACTGTAACATACCTCTTTCTGGAGACCTTGCTTTTAATATGGCATTAGAGGGAAAGCAGAATACACACACTCGAAGAGAGCAGGTTGGCCCACAGCTCAGTCAAGCACTTCCTTTGAGAATGGGGATATAGCTGAAAATTGGGCCCAGCAGAAGGAGCTTATGGACTGATATTCTCAGGCCCTGGAGAGGACAAGAGGTCTGCAGAACAAAAGACTGCACAGAACAAAGTCTGAGTCCAGGGGCACCTTTAAGACCAACAATGGTTTATTCAAGGTATGAGCATTCATGTGCATGCACACTTCTTCAGATACAATGAAATGAAAATAGAAATAACAGTTATACATAGAAGGTGGGCAGTAAATTAGCATACAGATTAATGAAGATGTTTTTAAGAGACTGAAAGAATAGCAAGCTTAGTTTATATGGCTATCATCTGTTTGGGTTCAACTCCTGGGGAAAAACATAGCAAGGAAATAAAGATGTCAGGATTGGAGACTGATGTATCTTTAACTGCGGAATGGTAGAGTCTGTCATTAGGTTCTATCCTTCTCCTCTCAAGCTTGGAGGCGACCAGACTGCACAGTTCTAGATAGCATTTAGCAAATAGGCAGAGATGTTTGCAGGACCCAGGACACAAGTGGCAAGCTATCTGCAGAGGTGTTGTGTGCAATGTTTGAAGGTGGGGTTGTGTGGTTCAGAGTAGGGCCATGCCTCATCAGAAATAGAACATCTGCTTGGCTTGCAGACAGTCCCAGGTTCAATCCCTAGCATCTCTAGTGAAAGGATCGGGTAACAAGTGATGTGAAAGACTTCTGCTTGACAGCGAGGAGAGCTGCTGCCACTGAGTGGACAGTATTGGCCTTGATTGATCCATGGCTAGACTCAGTGTAAGGCAGCTTCATGTACTCATGTGTCAATAGGATACAGCTGGTTTTACAAAAGGGACAGCAGAATCAGTGATCACTGCCTGGTGATCACTAAATATTGTGATTTTCAGAATGGTTAAATGATAAAGAATAATAAATATGATTCTGTTCAAAAGAGAACCAGGATAGAATATTTCAGAAGGATGACTTGACCTTAAAGAAAGCAGTAAGAATAGTTGGAGTATTTGATAGCCTGAGCACAGATGAAAATATTACAAAATAAATCCATTTAAATGCACATCTTTTGTATTTATTTATAACATTTATGTTACCTTTCCATCCAAATAGAGTCCCCAAGATGGCAAACATCAAGGCATTAAAACATTTAAATAATCAAAATTGCATTTAAAATGCGTATCTATAAATATTTAACAGCATAACAGGAACATGTAGATATACAAACAACAAACACACGCAGCCAGGGAGGAGGCCTAATAAGAATTCACAGTGGGTACACCAAACCGAACAAAAAAGTCTTCACCTGCAGGTGGGAGACCATGTCACAGAGAGACAGATTCCCTGGAGAGGGAATTGCAAAGCTTTGGTCCCATGACAGAGAAGGCCATTTTTCAGGTTGCCACCCATCTAGCCTCAGAAGGTGGAGGCTCCCAAAGCAAGGCCTCCAAAGTAGAGTAGATGGGTAGGTTCATATGGGGAAGGTGATTCTTAAGGTATGCAGGCCTCAAGCCATAGGGCTTTAAAGGAGAATGGCAGGAGGGATGGAGCAAGTCTAAGTCAAGCTGTGAAGGAGAATATTAGGACTCAGTAGAAAAATCAGGTAAAAGAGACTAAAGACTACGGGAGGCGCGAAATGCAGGGAAAACCCCCCAGTTTTGACAGAATATGCACTGCAGGGAATAGAAATACAATTTCTCAAACTCTCGGTAACCCATTAGTGCTGTACGGTGTCAGCAGGTCTTTAAGATGTAAATAATAATTTTAAGTGCTATGTGCAGAAATGTGAAAGTTATATGTTGTGTTTTTATGTGAATCTTTTGACAAAACCAATAAAAAAGATTTTTTTTTTTAGAAATACAAAATATGATACGAAAAAAGAGGAACTGGTAGTGCAAATTCAATATTTTTGGCCTCACAAGGGACAAAACGTATAATGAAGTTGATGTGGCTACTGAAGTAGATAAAATAAGAAAACTGGTCTGTTTCAAATTGATGTAGGTCAACTGCAGAAGAACACAAATATGCCAGAAAATGCCAGCAGGTGTGAATGTCTTAGAAACTGCTTGGCTGACAGGATATGGAGTGTGCCTACTGAGTGTGATGCACTTCATTGTGTGAACAGAAATCACACTGTTCATCCTCTATAATTTAGCATTGTGGAAACTTCTGTAAAACCGTTTGTTGGATACTTATGTATCTATTTAAGGAATCTGTATTCCAGCTCATCAGAGTACTCTTCAAGGGAGCTTACAAGCCAAAAATATATAATAAAATCACCTAAAATCATAAATTATCAATAAAAAACAACAAGCCATTAAAAAGACAAGGACATAAAAACAACATAAAACAACCACTGAACTTTCTAAATGATATAAATAAAACAGACTTCAGACCAGAAGTAAATGATAAAACAACTATTAAAAAAGTGAAACATCTTGGTTCAAAGAAATGTTTTGTCCTGTCACCTAATCTTCATCTTCTTCTTCTTCTTCAGTCGCACAGTCAAGTCCGACTCTTCGTGACCCCATGGACCACATCACGCCAGGGCCTCCTGTCTTCTGTCATGCTCCAGAGTTTGCTTAATTTCATGTTCACTGCATTGATAACACTGTCTAACCATCTTTCCCAGCATCAGGGTCTTCTCCAGTGAGTGCTCCCTTCTCATTTGGTGGCCAAAGTATTTGAGCTTCAACTTCAGTATCTGGCCTTCCAGGGAACAGTCAGGGTTGATTTCTTTTAGGATTGACTGATCTGATCTCCTTGCAGTCCAAGGGACTCTCAAGAGTCTTCTCCAGCACCATAATTCAAAAGCATCACCTAATCAAAAGTATGCAAACCTTAAGGAGGAGGGCATATCAGAAGGTGAAGCAACATCACTCAAAAAGCTCTGTCTCTAGTTTCCAGCTGCTCTGCCTCTGAAGGCAGGGACATAGAGATGAGGGCATGGGAAGCAGATCTTAACTGGCGACTGAATACTATTCAGCAGGTCCACTACTGAAACTGATAATGATTACAAGGCTGGTGAGTCCAGACAGTCAGCTAACAAAGCAAAATGTCAAAGAATGCTTTTCAGATGTATTTACTGGCTGAATCCATGTTGAATGAAATAAAGCTGAAACCAGAAGAGAAATCAGCTATCCATGCACCTAGAAAGCACTCTTGCTCTCAAAAAGCAAACTGGAAAAGAACTGGAACAAATTATTGATCATTGATTATTGATTCATGATTGATGGATATGGATGAGACTACAAAATAGGTAAGCTCACTAGTGGTTACAGAGAAAAAAACTCTGAAGAGTTAAGAATCTACTTAGAAAGGAGACTTACACCAGGTCCAGACTTAAAAAGGAGACTTACACCAAGCACTACAAACTTTCAGTGTTAGAGGACATAACATACAAGCAGTCCAAAGCCAAGTATTTTTGTGTACTGCATGCACAAACTATTCATTGGCAACTTGGTGAGGGAAGCAGCAAAAGGACAAACTTCAGCTCACCATCTGGCCACTGCACTAGAGTACCTTTGGGGATCACTTCAGTCCAAGAATTTTTTTTTCAGAACAAAGCTTGTGAACTACTAGAAGGATTACAGGCTTTGATCAGTGTTCCCTCTAAACAGAGTTAGTGTGAGCTAGCTCACAGGTTTTTAGCCTCCGGCTCACACATTTTTGTCTCAACTCAGGTAGGATGGCTCCAGAGCAAACTAATTTATGCAATAGCTAAATTGCTCGTCCACAACTTTAATGCCTGTAGCTCACAAAGTAGAATTTTTGCTCACAAGACTCCACAGCTTAGAAGGAGCACTGGCTGTGATTATTACGGATATATTAGTGCATGGTTGAAACTGAAAACACTGTAAAATCTCAAAATACCACTGAAAAAGTGCAGAGAATAACTGAAATTAAATCCAGAGTAGATATAAACTGGGAGTAACAAAGGTGTTATTTAATTTGGTAACATACGTGCTCGCTTCGGCAGCACATATACTAAAATTGGAACGATACAGAGAAGATTAGCATGGCCCCTGCGCAAGGATGACATGCAAATTCGTGAAGCGTTCCATTTTTTTTAAAATTAATTTGGTAACATACTGACCCCAGAAGGAATAAAATCCAGACAAGGTTGCAGGAGTAAAACAACTGTAGACTCCAAAGTCCAAATCAGAGCTGGACGCTCTAATGGGAGTGTTGAATTAGTGAGCTAGATTTTCTCCAAAACTAAGCACAAGCAATTCCACAGCTGGGAGAAAGAGACTGAATATTTTTAAAAAACATTTGACAAAACTAACAGGAAATGAAACAACTAATGCCAAGAAATCCTGGACCACTCCTCCAATATTTTGATGCAGAAAAGGAAGTGAAACTGTACAAGTGGATGTATCAAAGTCAGGCACTGCAACAAGAAAGGATCCATGTAGCATATGGATCATGCTCACTGACTTTTGTGCAGTGCTATTATACACAAATCAAAAAGATATGATTGTAGCTGTAGTATGATGTGAAAAATGTGACTGGTATATCTGTAGAAAACAGTAACAGTGAAGATAAACCTGGTGAAGAAGCCTTTAGATGAGGCACCACTGAGGTTGCAAAGTCTGGTTTTATGTTATCAATGAAATGATCTGAAAATCACTCACATAGGCCCTTTTCAAACTGCCTTTGTATTCTGCTTCAGTAACTGGTTGCTAATGGATTTCCTGTGTAATTTCAGACAGAACCGTTTTAGTAACTGGCTGCTAGTGGAATTCATTTACTTGTTCATACAAACCCGCTTGTGTTGGGTTAGCAAAGTGTGGTTGAGCTACTTTTGAGAAAAACGGCTTTCTTCCATTTTCTACCCCTTTGTTGCACTTCTGAATCACTGTGGTATGCTGTTTAAAATGTCCCATAGTGCTTCCTACAATGCAGCTCTTTTTCACTGTGCGATCTTCCTCTGACTTTGTTTGGAACATTCTAAGCTGAATGCTATAGCACTTCAGTGTTATAGAGGCACCACTGAGATACCTTGACTCCGTGGAGTCAAGGCATCTCAATGGTGCCGCTATAGCTATTCATCCATCACAATAGCCTCTCCCATCCTGAATTCAAGGGTCATCAAGGAACGTTAACATCTTTAGTTTTCATCACAAAGTCTCATCAAAGACGTCAGCCCTATCTATATACTAATACCTTAGTCGCCCCCTGGTGTGCGGATAGCTAAATCCGCGCACCGAGGGCACCCGGGGGGATAGCTAAATCTGCGCACCGGGGGCACCCGGGGGGGAGGGAAAGTTTTGTGCACACGTGGGGTGGTCCCCAGGTGTGCACAAAAATCTAAAAAGTTTTTAAAAATATCGGGGGGGATACTTAAATCCCCCCAAAAGTGACAGAGCGTCCCCTGCGCATGCGCAGGGAACGCTCTGCAGCTGCCGCCTCGGAGGGGGGGAGGCGGCGAGGCCCGGCGGCTACAAGCTGCGCGGGCTTCGCTTTGGAGCGAGCGAGCGGGGAGGGGAGCCGACAAGGCCTGGCGGCCACAAGCCACACAGGCCTCGCTTTGGAGCGAGTGAGCGCGGGGAGGCCCGGCGGCGATAAGCCGCACGGGCCTCGCGTTGGAGCGAGCGGGGGGAGGCCTCGCGTTGGAGCGAGCGGGGGGAAGAGCAGCGAGGCCGCTTTGGAGCCGGGGGGGTTCGGAGCAGGGGGGAGGAGGCAGGGGGGTGGAGGAGACGGAAGAACTGGCAGGATGGGGGGAGTGGAGAGCTTACCTGCTCCTGCTGGTTCCTCCTACACCTGCTGAGTTTGCAGCTCCCCCCCCCGCGAGTTTCGCGGGTCTTCTTTCTTATTCATTCTAATTGTCACAAGTTTCCCCGGCTTTTTGTCCACTCTGGGAAATCCAACCAAGGTATCATTTTAAGGGCACACATATCAGACTGCCCCAGGGAGAATTTTTCCTAGAACTGGACATGGTTTGCTTCATGAAAGTGTGTGTGTGTGTGTTCCCGCCGTGCCAAACATCACACATCCACTCAATTGTGGGCTTCCTATTTCTCTCTGAGAAACACTGGGTGTTTCTCTCACTGCATTCTATGGACCTCGTTTCTCCAAGACTTGGTAAATATCGCCTTCCCCAAATCACTTTCCCCACTACTTCCTTTTATTTTTCCTCTTAGATAGTTTGTGTGTTCCCCATGTGCTTTGTGTGTATGTTTTGCTCTTTCTTTTATAATAAAATACCTTTCCTGTGGTACTTCAGCCTGGTTTGTTTGTAAGTTCTCAAGGAATAATTGCTGTAAACATTGGTGGAGATCCCCTAGTTACCCCTTCTCACTCATCTCCAATATCGCTAATTTCCCCAATTAATTAGAAGACTACCAATATGGGTAACAAGGGCATTTGGTGTCAATGTTTCTGTACTGTGTATGTGTTTGCGTATGATCATCAATTATTCAATTATTCAATTAACACCCATCACTAATACGTTTTAGGAAATAATGGAGGATACAAGGGATGAGTAGTGGAGACCAACACAACCAGGATTGGAGGAGAATTGGTTAATTACAGAAGTTAACGATGGCAACAGTATCACCAAGGAGGATCCATGTATACCTTAGCGACAAGCACACTCTCAGAAGTGAACTGATAGACCTCTAAAAGAGTCCAACTTGTTATGAAAGGAAATTTCGGCTGCGGTCACACCTTGAGCCAGTTTGGTGTAGTGGTTAAGTGTGCGGACTCTAATCTGAGAGAACCGGGTTTGATTCCCCACTCCTCCACTTGCACCTGCCTGGATGACCTTGGGCAAACCGTAGTTCTGGCACAGCTGTTCTTGAAAAAGAGCAGTTTCTGTCAAGAGCTCTCTCAGCCCCACCCACCTCACAGGGTGTCTGTTGTGGGGAGGGGAAGGGAAAGGAGTTTGTAAGCCACTCTGAGACACCTTTGGGTAGTGAAGGGCGGGGTATAAATCCAACCTCCTCCTCCTCCTCCTCCTCTTCTTCTTCAGTACTGTGTGCAGTTATGGAGGCCTCACTTCAAAAAGGATGTGGACAAAATCGAGAGGGTGCAGAAGAGAGCGACGAGGATGATCAGGGGTCTGGAGACTGAGCCCTACGAGGAAAGGATAAGGGCCTTGGGAATGGTTAGTTTGGAGAAGAGGAGATTGAGGGGGGACATGTTCCAGTTGGCAGAATAGGACAGTAAGCAATGGGTTTAAATTACATGCAGAAAGGTATTGGCTGGATATTAGGAAAAACTTTTTCACGGTCAGGGTGGTTCAAAGGCGGAATCAGCTGCCTAGGGAGGTGGTTAGCTCCCCTTCACTGACCGCTTTCAAGAAGAGGCTGGATGAATATTTGTCAGGGATGCTTTAGACTGGTCCTGCATTGGGCAGGGGATTGATGGTCTGTATGGCCCCCTTCTAACTCTATGATTCTATACTAAATAATCCACTTCCAACCCACTTTTAATGCACTTTCCAACTGGATTTTGCCAGTTCACACAATAAAATCCAGTTGGAAAGTGCATTTAAAGTGGATTGGAAGTGGATTATTTAGTGTGTGTGATCGCAGCCTTCCATTTTAATAGCAGTGATAATGAGTGGATGCAAGGGAAGCTGTAGCTGATAGTCTTTAGCAAAAAGAATCACAGCTAAAACAGCGGCAGCCATGACCACTGTTTAAAGAAATGGAATGAAGTAAGAGGACCAGGAATTCTTTTGTGTGGCGTGAGATTTATGTGCACAGGATTTTTGAACTCTGGAGAAGCTGGAGGCCTAGGGTGTCCTTGGATTTGCTTTTGTACATGAATGCTTTTTTAGTAATGAATACATCTTTTATTATAAGCCAAGGGAGAAAAAAAGATATTTGCTTTCAGTTTTCATTTAAAACGGGAAAATGGTTTCCAGGGACAGAAAGCTAACTCACACAGATTTTAAAAATTAGTATTCAGTCCTAGGGAGTCTATCAATAGCAGCAACTTCTGAGGCACATTCTAGCAGAGCCAATGAGGAGAATAATTGCAATGTTTACATTCAGTCTTCAAAATGTTTACTTTGTGCATGTGAACGTAATCTAATGTAGTACCTTTTTTTTTTTGAAAGCCTTTTACAAGTGACTCACCACAGGCAAAGAAGAAAGGGACAAAGCAGAGGGAGAAAGAAAACAAGGAACCCCTAGAGTCAGTTTGGTGTAGTGGTTAAGTGTGCGGACTCTAATCTGGGAGAACCGGGTTTGATTCCCCACTCCTCCACTTGCACCTGCTGATGTGACCTTGGGTCAGTCACAAGCTCTGGCACAGCTGTCCTTGAAAAAGAGCAGTTTGTGTCAGAGTTCTCTCAGCCCCACCCACCTCACAGGGTGTCTGTTGTGGGGAGGGGAAGGGAAAGGAGTTTGTAAGCCGCTCTGAGACTCCAAGTGAGTGAAGGGCGGGGTATAAATCCAATCTCTTCTTCTTCTTCTTCTTCTAGCAATGCTGGTACCACTTGGGCTGGTCCGAGGTCTTGATGTTGACCAGGGATGTTTTCCTACACTTTCTGGGAGATACAGATTTACAAAACCCATAAAACTTATATGGGGACCAATCAGGAAAAGTCATAAATGTGGTCTTAATGGCAAGGTAGGTTGACTTTACAGAGTTCTGAGAAACCTGAGGACCGTTTGACTGTTGGAGTGAGCGACTCAGCATGCCTGGATGTTGGGAGATGCTACATCACTCTAAGGGTGTATAGGTGTTATCTCCTTGAATGGGATGCCTGGGAGCTGCCCCCTCCTCTCTCTCTCTTGCTTTGTCCACTCGCTGTCTGCACATGGCCTTCCATGGAGACGCATGTCTCTGCAGTTCTCTCCTGTAGGTAAAATGGCCTCATACTCCCACACACATGATGCCGGACAAGCTGGCCATTTGTAATAGGGAAAGTACTGTATAGATTAGACTTCTTTCTCTTCTTTTGACTGCAACCTGAATGTGAACTGGATCTACTCGAATAAATGTATGTTTACCTTTTTTGCAATATACTTCTTGGGGTATTTATTTACTGCACTCAGTACCATGCATCTATGACTGGGCAAACTCTGCTTTATTAACCAAATATCTCAATATTGACAACATGGCAGCCTCTTTCAGCTCTTTCCAGGTTGCTCTCATTAAACTGGATTTGTAGGATGTATAGCCTGAAGAACAGTAACAGATACATTACTTATTTAATTTATTTAAAATAGTTATATGCCCCCCTTTCTCCTGAGCATCTCAGGAACCTTCAGCAGGTATACCCAGGAAGAGGACAGGCCCTCGTCCTCAGAGAGAAATAGTATGTAGTAATATTATATGGTGATTAGTTTCCTCACAAAGCAAAGTCATATGTTGGAGTGCGGAGCACTTAAGGATTCAACAAGAGTGATATTTGGAACAAGCAGTAGTAACAGGAATTGCAGGAATGTTACATTCATACATAGTGCAGCCCCAGAAAGGAAGGAGTAAAGATGGAACAGAAGACAGCTGTGTTATGTGGGGTAAAAAATGACAATCCACATATAGACAGTTTCATGTGTACATTCTAAGTGGCACAGTCCACAATACCAGACAACACTGAATCAATATGTGCACAGAAAGCAGTTAGGTTGTATTAGGTGTTTGAGTAGCAGAAGGGGAGTAAATAAAAATGAGATAGAGGGGTGTCATGATGGTTAGGGTAGGTTCTGCCTCTCCCTAAGAGCAGCCAATGAGAGCTAACAGAATGTTGGGAGAGGAAGTTTTAAAAAACCCAGCAGTCGAGTTGGCAGCCAACGGAGTTAGCAGTTTAGGATTTGAGGGGGGGGGGGATGTCTGACTGAGTAGAACTGTGCAGAAGAGCTGCTTAGAGCAGGCTAAAAATAGTCAGTTTGTAACCAAAGGATTACTGTCTCAGGAACAGGACCTTACTTCATAAGTTCAATGGAAGTGAAACGTCCTTACTTGTACCTTACTTCCCTCAGTGTTATCTTCATATCGTAAATAAAAGTTTTCTTCTTTTGTTTAATCCTAAAGGTTCCACGTCTAAAAGAAAGAAGCACACACACAATTCCATATCTCAGTCCAAACATATATTATAGGATATGAATAAATGGTGACAGCATGTGAACGGAACAGTGTTTGAGCCCCAATCCCAATAACTCCATGTGAGTGAGGGTTTGTTATTAAAGAGGGCTGAGCTACCCTGTCTGTGGATGTCTCTAAGAGTGAGAGAGAGGACCTGAGGTATGAAACAGGCATGGCTCTCTGTATATTTTAAACGAGACAAGAAGGGTGGCAAATCTGGCTCCTGATCTACTGTGACCCATAACCTTAGAGAAAGAGGTTGTAGTGGGTGGTAGGCAATCTGTGAGTGGAAAAGGGGTGTCACTGGTGTAATATGTAGAACTAGGAATAAGGCCCGTTGTAAAAATAAATACAATGAGCTCTAGAAAGAGGCTCTGGGAGAGTGCCCTGGCCTTGGGCACTCAGTGACGACCTCAGCAGGGTATAATGACCCAGAGTCCACCATTTTTTGCCAGAGGAACTGATCTTTGCTACCTAAAGAGCAGCTGTAATTCTGAGTTCCCCAGAAGGAAGTGGCTGATTTGGAGGGTGAAGTCTATGGCATTGTACCTGTCTGAGATCCCACCCCTCCTCAAACCTTACCCTCTCCAGGCTCCATCCATCAAATTTCCAGGAATTTCCCAACCTGAAGTTGGCAACCCTATCTCCTTCCCAGCCAATCATCAACCTACCTTTATTTCCCCCTTTGACTTTAGCTTTCCATCTCCCACCCCCCACAGTCTCTATGGTGTTCTGAAGCCCTGACTGCTACATCACATTAGCTGTCATGGGGAGGCATCTCAGCAGGGTATAAGGACACAGAGTCCACCGTTTTCTCCAGGGGAACTGATCTCTGCCATCTGGAGAGCAGTTGTAATTCTGAGTTATCTCCAGCCCTCATCTGGAGATTGGCAACAATGGTTCCCCAGGAGGAAAAGTAGACTTTCTCTGCAAGGGGGACCAAAGCAGCTGATGTCAATCTCTCCCCCTTTTGACTTGCACAACAACCCTGTGAGGTAGGTTAGGCTGAAAGTCTGTGACTGGTCCAAAATCAACCATTCCGCTTCCATAGCAAGAACCTGCATCTAGCAGACCCTGCTCTGAAGCGTTGACTGCTACACCTAGGGTAGCCAACATCCAGGTGTGAGGATCTCCAGGTATCACAACTGAACTCCAGACATCAGATCTCTCCCCCCCCCCAGAGAAAGTAACTGCTTTGAAGGGTGGGCTCTATGGTATTCTGTTCAGCTGAGGCCCCTCCCCAAACTCTGGCTTCCATAGACTCTACTGTAAAATCTCCAGGAATTTCCCTACCTGGAGCTGGCAACCCTAGTCAGGACTGGCCCCAATGAGTTTTCTCCCAACGGCCAAAACAGGTGTAGAAAGTGTCTCCTCCCCCAGCTTTTACTGACAGAACAAAGCCTGATTGCCAACAAGAGGCACTGAGGGGAAAGTAGAGTTGTCGGCTCTGAGTAAGGAAATACCTGGAGATTTGGGGGGCAGATCCTGTGGAGGACAGCATTTGGGGAGGGGAAGGACTCAGCAGGGTATAATGCCATAGGGTCTGCCCTCCAAAGGAGCCATTTTCTCCAAAGGAACTGATCTCTGTCATCTGGAGATCAATTGTAACAGTGGGAGATCTCCGGGTCCCAACTGGAGATTGGCAACCCTAGAGGAAAGTCAGCCACACAGCAGGGGGTTGAAGGGAATGCTTTGGTGGCCACTTGCCCACCTCAGTAGCCAGCCAACCAGGAGGGAGCCATTTTCTTTCTTTTCTTTTTTTAAAATCCCCGGAGGGATATTTTTTATTCTGTAAATACTACAAAAACTACAAAGAAATCTTAGGAAAGGGACTACAACTAAGGATAAAGGAAGGCCATTTTCCAAGTCCTTCTGCCTTTACTTTGGCTTTCTGTCTCTAAAATCATATACCACTCTGCCACAGAGTCCTCTTCCGTTCCAGAGGTAGCAGAGTCACTAGACTTTGGTTCTTCCTCTTTGGACTTTTCATCTGTCCCCAGCTGACGTCTCAAAAATTCTTTAGCTTTAAAAGTGGAGTCTATCTTCTCTCTTCTATCGTTGATCTTAAAGATGACACACTCCAGAACCGCCCATCTGTACGATATCCCATTAGTTTAAAGGAAAGAAATTAAGTCCTTGTAATTTTTCCTCTTTCGTCTAATTTCAAATGGAGTGTCCTTTTGATGGTTTTGATGGTTACATTTCCCATTTTCAGTGGAGTTGCTGATGTTGCTTTTAAAATGGCACCTCTGGTTTGTCTTCTGGAAAACCTGACCACTATTTCTCCAGGTAGGCTATTTTTTTTAATGTAATTGGAGTATGCCCTATAGGCTGACTCCATTTCGTTTACAAGTTCATCTGCTGTTAAGCCTACTACTGGAGCGATGATCTCACTAAGCAACCTCTTCAGATCTTCCCGGTCTGTTTCAGAAACTCCCTGAAACCTGAGAATCATGTTAGCTTTTTCCATCTGTAGCTGAAAAACTCGATTATCTTGGCAATTCTGCTTCGTTTCCACATCTCCCATCCTTTTCTTCAACTTCTTGTTTGTGGTGTCTATCTCTTTAATTTTCTCATTTGCCTGCTCCACTTTTTTCTCTGTTTTGTTCAGCTGAAGCTGCTGTGCTGCAAAGGTTTTATTCATCACGGTCAATTGCTGGTTAATACCATCGAGTTGTTCCATCACTGGCTTGAGCATATCTGCCAGGAGTTTGAGGACATCTTCTCCCTCTTCTGGTTTTGGACTCTGACTGCCCGGCTTCGTTTTAAACTTTCTCTGCTGGGCCACCATCTTTCCCATTTTGTTTACAGTTTCTACCGCTTCCATGCAACTTGGAAAACTTGCCAAACGACTGTGCAATTCAGATAAGTCTCTCAAAACACTTTTGATTTACTTCCTCCCCTCTCCCCCTTCATGTCCGTTAGCCGCTCATTCGCATAAGAGGTGTGGGAAGCCAGTTTCATAGTTTATTCTGACAGGAAAGTGGCCGAGCTGGCAGTGGGCAGGGGTTACGCTGAAGGTCTGTGACTGTTCCAAAATCACAGCTTCCACAGCAAGAACCTGGGACTGGCAGACCCTGCTCTGAAGCGATAACTGCTACGCCTAGGGTAGCCAACCTCCAGGTGGAGCCTGAAGATCGCAGGGTATCACAACTGAACTCCAGACAACAGATCTCCCCCCCACGAGAGAAAATGCTTTGGAGGGTGGGCTCTATGGTATTCTGTTCCGCTGAGGACTCTCCTCTCCTGAAACTCTGGCTTTCTTAGACTGGTTTCCTTAGACACAGAATATCCAGGAATTTCCCAACCTGGAGCTGGCAAACCTAGTCAGGACTGGCCCCAATGAGTTCTTCACAAAAGCCTGGAAAGGGTTTCCTTCCTTTGTCTTTTTACTGACAGAACCAAGCTTTTTTTGCCTATGAACAGCCACTGAGGGAAAAGTTAGTCCCATAGAGGAGCGAAACAGGAGAAGTTTCTTCGTCAGGAGAGACTGCCATTTGCTAGTTATTCTGACAGGGAACAGTGGCTGTAGTGGGAGTGGGCGGGGAAGAGGAGCAGACCCAACACCCAGCCAATGGCATGTGAGTACTTTTGAGTGGCAGCTGATGGGCCAATGGCTGATGAAGCACATTGCACAGCCAATAGGAGAGCTGGAAACGGCCAATATACTAAGAGGATTATTATATAGAGAAGATAAGCCAGGAGTGTTTCTTTATGGCTGGAATGGGTACAGATGGGAGTAGAGTGCATTCCTCACAATTATAACAAAGATCTAGGATCAGAAATACTGGGGCAGGGGATTTACAAAAGACATGATGACTCCCCTCCCCAAGAGACTTTATTTTTCTTCCCTCCTCCCATAGACATTATCAAAGAGTTATGCAGGACACTGAAATGTTGACTATGGAAGTGATCCCTCTGGTCTCTGAAATGTCACCAGGTACTTCAAAGTGTACTTTGACATCCATATGAACTAGAAATTTCATTTATTTATAAAAACTGAAATGATGTAGAAATTGAATTTTGATTTTTGTCTGTCCGTGCATGGATTACAGCATTTATTATGGAAATAACTGTGGATGAGTTTGAAACCGCTCATCCAGACCTTTTAAGAAGGGTTGAGTATCACGTGGCACAAATGGTATATACAGCTGAAATCGTGTTATTGCTAATCAACCCAACTGACATCCCTTCCAGTTTTAATGTGGAGTCCATAAATGATCAACTTGGAACATTCTCTTTTTCCATGACAAGTTTACGAACACAAAAGTCCTTCAAGAAAGCTCAGACTATAATAAGCACTAGTTAGTATAATTATCAAAAGGAAAGGGAACAGCATCATAATTGTTCTCTGTGATTAGACCTTAAGGACATGGCATTAGGGTCTGACAAGCTTTCAGTTTGTTCAGTTTCCCCCCCATCTCTCTAGTTTCAAGTAACCAGAAACAGCAATATTTCTTGCGGGTAGAACTGGAAGAATTTTTGAAATGACTGGACTCAATTAAAACTTTTTGCTGGAGGTAAATTGAGGCATTCCTCCAGAAAATTTATGAGGCTTTAGCAATATCTAGGGGCAGCATTACACATGAGGGTAGCTGTTCTGTACAGCAAACTTCCTAATAAACCACATCCATATGTTCTGTTCTCAAGAGAACCATGTTGATATATAACACAATTTATTATATTTGGAATTAAAAGGAAACCTTTCTGTTACTGTGAACTTCCTCTACAGTGCTCCATTTGGAAGTAGGGTGGTGTGTGTGTGTGTGTGGTTTTTATTGTCCAAAAGACAGATTCAAACTGCTGGCTCTCACATTTAAAAAGTCCTACATGGCCTCGTGGGAGCTGGTCCATGGGGTCGCGAAGAGTCGGACACGACTGTGCGACTGAACAACAACAAATGGCCTGGGGTGAGGATATCTAGCTTTGATGTCCAGAATTTTAGGTACTTTTAATCATTGCACATATCAGGCTGTTTTTATTATATTGTTCTCTAATTTTGCAAATCGAGTTTGGTAGCACTGTTTGTAACTTTCATATTTGGTATTCTGCAGTGCAGTCCTAAACATAATTAAGCCAATGGATTTAGAAGGCAGTGATTCTGTTTAGGGCTACACCGTTACTCTCTAATTTTTTGTAATCCAGTTTTATTCCACTGTTGGTTTTAAGTGTTATGTTTTCCATTGAATTCTGTTTAATTGTGGCTTTAAGACTCAGTGAGAAAGGAAGACTATATATATGAAGGAAATAAAATAAAATAAAATAAATGATCATAGAGAATTGTCTTCTCCTATGTATTCCTATCCATCCATAGAAATAATTTCTTTAGGCTGGTGGGTGATAATTTCTTTAGGTGGGTGATAACTCAGAGCAGGGTTTTTCTCACTGGACAAGGGGGGCTGGGCTCCCACCCATCCATCTGTTCATCTTTGATGTCCCAATAACCTCATCTGTAGAGGAGGCTCTCCAGCACTTTATTTCTCCTCTTCCTCCTCCTGGCTCCCTTGCTTGCAGCTTGTGGACAGTAGTGGGATGCTGATGCTATCAGCCCCTTCCTTTTTTATTTCCCCAGCGTGAAAAAGCTTTTAATGTCTGTACAGCATCAGACAGATTATATCAGGAAGGAAGCTGGAAGTGCAGAAGAACCCCCCCCCCCAAGAACAAGGTTGGAATAAATAAAGTCCATACAAGTATTCTCAGCCCCTTCCCATTTAGAGGCAGACCATACATGTCCCCTCCCTGTCTCTGTTCTCTTGGGAGGATTCTCCTCCTCCTGAGAAGAGGCAGGGAAGCCAGTTGATTTGCCCCACTTTGAGCTGCAAGCTGCTACTGATCTGGTGTTGAAGGCACAGCAGCTTTTAAAGATTTTGCTCTCTAGGGTGAGCTTCCCTCTGCCCCACAGCAGCCTACAGCCATGGTTAAGGGTGTGTTTACACCCAAACACACAGTCCAACCTGGAAATGTTCTCCCCCTGGATGAACACATAAAGCCGTCTTATACCCACACAGACTGTAGATCCATCAAGGTCATTACTGTCTACTCAGACTGGCAGCAGGTTGTTGGGTAGAGGTCTTTCACAGCATATACTACCTGATTCTTGTAACCAGACAGTCGGGAGATTGAACCTGGGGGCTACAACATGCAAAGCAGATGCTGTACCACTGAGCCATGGCCCCTTCCTGCATGATTACTTGCTGCTGGATTTGTTGTCTTTTTGGTGCTGAATAGATGTTTGCTTGTTCTTCCATGCTTTTAGGCAAGGGGTTTGGGTAAAGGGTTAATACTCTCTGTCCTTGACAATTTCAGATAATTTTATTTAATGATTTGTTCTGCTGCATGTTTCAGATTGCTCTTCAAAATATGCAGCATAATCCACAGCTCAGATTAGTAAAAGTACCAGGGACTAAACAGACAACAAGCTAGTTTCCATAGCTGACTTTAGCTTTGGCCATATGACAGGTGGCCTTTTTTGTGCCCTGTCACAGGCCTTTCTAATGCCCTTTTGTGCACTCAACAGACATGTTTTTAACTATCTAAGCCATGCTAAGAAGAAGCAAAAGTTTTGCAGAGATTGCATCATGTCAATTTTAAAACAAGTGCATGAGCTTCTTATTTGCTTGCAGGCTTTTTTCAGGCACTTTTTATTTTTACGTTATCCCTTTTTTTTTTTTTTACATGTTATCACTTTCAAAGCCCTAAACAGTCTACAATACTTCACCAATGCATACCTGACCTTGAAGATCAAGATTTTTGAGCCTTTTACTTCTTTCCAGATACCCAAGTTCTGAAGTCAGGTGGGTGGTGTCTGATTGGAGAAAAGGTCTTATCAACAGTTAACACACTTGAACTTCCTCCCTGCAGACATCGCCTGTCTGGCCTGTACAGCGTTAGATGAAAATGTTCCTTTTGGTCCATCCCTTTGGTTGACTTTCCCCCCTGTTCTTTTTAAATAATCCTGTTTTTAAAAATAATACTATTATTAGATTTGTTGTCATTTCTAACTGATGCTCTATTTAATTCCAAGTTTGGCTTAATTTCTGACTGTACTGCAAACTTTTAGTTTGTTTTCATGGCTGTTTCTATATATTGTTGCTTGGCTGATGTTTAGCATATTATCATTTTATTTATTATTAGAGTGTTATGTTGGAAGGCCCCACCTGAACTCTTGTTGCCTAAAAGTGTTGAGTATTAAAATTAAATAATAAGGCTGGATCCTACAAACCATGAGGCACAAGGAGTTTGTGGAGCGAGACCTTCCCTGTCCTCTGTTTCCCATATCATGTCCCTGTGACTCATGAAAAAGTGCCCAGGGAAAATCAGGATTTGCTCTGCTAGCGCAAGGGGATAGGAAGCAATTCCCACAACACCCCTCCATGCCACATGGAAGATTGTCCAAGAGGGTTCCTGGATCCTCAGTGCTTCACTGAAGGGGAAGTTATAGGGACTCTTGAGGAAAGGCAAAGTTGGAAAGATCTACCTCTGTAAGTTATTTGTAGGATCCAATCCAACAATAATAATTCCTCTGCTGTTGGCACCCACCACTTGCTTGTGCAGCATAATTGTGCTGTGTGTTTAAGGCAGGCAGGATAATACAGAAGCACCCATCCACGATATTCCCCATTTGTGAATTGTGATGGTCTCAGAGCATTTGATAAGATGAAGGCACTGGTCAGCAACTCTGAAGGGAATTAATATGGACTCTTCAAAACACTCCCTGAGCAGTCATTGTCCCAAAGTCAGTGAGTCTCCTGGAAAAGCAAATGGTTTGGTAGTTGCAGATCAATTCTCTTCAGGGTTATAGCACTGGTCATATGAAGCAAATTAGCTTACATCACAGGCCAATTACATGTTCCTGTTCTAGTCCACTTTGAATGAGCAATAATGGCTATAAAGGTCCAAATACCCTACAATTTATAAAAAAGCTAAACTTTGACTCCTCTTAAATTGATCTCGAAGTGACATGGTATTTCTCAAATTACTTGAAGCTAAGGGCAAGCAGCACCTCCAAACTCGATTTTCTACCATAATATAATACTCAGTGTCTGAGAAGACATTTCAAATGAGACTAGGACTACAGCTGAGAGAGCCGGAATCTTCGTTTTTCAATTCCCCTTTCCTTTCCTCCACTCCACAAACAAAAGAAAAGGCAAGATAGAATTGATGGCTGAAGTCACCAGACAATATCCTGGCATCCTTTTATTCTTCTCTAGGCAGCTAACAAAAGATTCAGGTGAAGAAATGAGGGAAAGAAAATGTCAAAACTGCTCTCTCAAAAGCATTTTTTTTAAAAAAGTCTAAAAGAAGAAGATGGAAATGAGAAGAACATCAGAAGCAGCACTCCTGAGTGCACTTTAAGTGTTCCTTCTGCCTGATGTGCCCAGAAAAAGCTTCTCACTTTCTGGAGTGACTTTATATGATCTAGCTAAGGCTTTCAGGCAAACAGAGTAAAAAAGACTGACATCTTCAATTAATGCAAGACTAATGGTCGGTGATGCTTAAGGATTCAGGACTGCTTGGTGTGGGGAGGGGGGATGGGTCCTAATTAGAGCTGTGCACACTGTCAGGAATTTACTCTTTGGTTTCTAGTGCTTGTGTGTGTGTTTGAAAAGCTTAAAGACCATTTTAAAAAACATTCCATAGTTCTAGTTTGATGCTGTAGGCAGATCGAGTCATTCAGAGCCGGCATGGTGTAGGGTTTAAGAGAGGCAGACTCTAATCTGGAGAAGTGGGTTTGATTCCCCACTCTTCCACATGCAGCCAGCTGGGTGACCTTGGGCCAGTCACAGTTCTCTCTGAGCTCTCTCTCAGTCCCACCTAACTCACAGGGTATCGTGGTGAGAGGAAGGGAATGTGATTGTAAGTCATCTGAGACTCCTCCGGGTAGTGAAGGGTGGGGTATAAAACCAACTTTTCTTCTTCTTCTTTATAGACCAAATGATGCTCTCACAGGAGGAGCATAATAGCTGGTCAGCTTTAGAATGCCTTGTTTATATGGCATTTATATCCAACTTCATGATGCACAATTTTCATACATGATCTTTCTTTCATATAATAAGGTTCATTAACAATAACAATGGAGGATAAATCTATCAGTGGCTATTCGCCATGGACTGAGGGGAACCTCCATGTTCAGAGGCACTAATACGGGGAATCTATATTCTTTAAAAGTTTTTCTAATACCAGGTGCCACTTATTCAGGAGGTTTGACTCAAACATAGGATACTCATTTGACCTCTTAACATCCACTATTTTATAAAAAATGATATAGTCCCACCAGGGCCGGATTTAAACTTGCTGAGGCCCTAAGCTATACAAAACCCAGAGGCCCCCTACTGTTTTAAATTACATCAGCTGGTCTCAGAAAAATTTAAAATATATACACCTTTTAAATATTTGAAATCATTTTTTATATTGTGTTTTTATTTGAGGCCCCAGCAGATTGTGAGGCCCTAAGCTGTAGCTTATTTAGCTTATGCGTAAATCCGGCACTGAGTCCCACAGACACATATACCACTCCTTTACCCCAGGTATCAGGGAGGCCTTCTAATGAGGCAATTATTTTTTTGACTACCAATAATAGTGTCTCAATTAAATTTTTTTGTACGTCAGGAATGTCTAAGTCAGGCCAAATGTTCAACAGTATTGACTGTATCGTAAAAGGACTTGTATGTCCAGTAATATAAGTTATTTTTTGCACAATAGCTTTCCAAAACTTAACTATTGGGCAAACCCACCAACAATGAAAGTACGTTCCTTCCCCTCCACATCCTCGCCAGCAATGAGAACTGTATCTCGAGTTTATATGCACTATTTTAGTTGGTGTGGATTACTATTGGGTGAAAAATTCATCTGTCTGGTATACTGAATTTAAATTAAAAATCAAGCCTTTTGAAGACATCAATAGAGTACTAAGCAGTTTTTCAAAGGGGTGACAGGTTTTAGCAAGTCTTTCTTAATCTCTGGTGTGTTGCATATGTGCTGTAACTGGAAATATTCTATCCAGGGGATTGTTTCCTGGATCTTAGATTCTGGTTGCAATTTACTGCATATTATTCAATTTTTAACAATATCAATAAATCTTATGTTGTTTGTTTTTTCCCCAGAGCATAGAAGAAGAGCCAGTTTGGTGTAGTGGTTAAGTGAGCGGACTCTAATCTGGGAGAACTGGGTTTGATTCCCCACTCCTCCACTTGCACCTGCTGGATGACCTTGGGCAAGCCATAGTTCTGGCACAGCTGTTCTTGAAAAAAAGCAGTTTCTGTCAGAGCTCTCTCAGCCCCACCTACCTCACAGGGTGTCTGTTGCGGGGAGGGGGAGGGAAAGGAGTTTGTAAGCTGCTCTGAGACTCCCTTGGGTAGTGACGGGCAGGGTATATCCAATCTCTTTTCTTCTCTTCTACTACCCAGTGCAGTGATAGTTACCAATTTCTTCATCAATTTCTATGGTACTATCACAATTAATCACAAACAAGCCGCTTGATCTATCAACTTGTAAATTTCTCCATGAACAAAAAACAAAGAACATTAATGCAAAATTGATCAACTAAAGATCAAACTACTCCTGTGGGCCACAGTACCTGTGCATGTACAAACTGTACATTCTTAGGTTCTCTTCTCGAGATCAGAAAGGCTGTTTTCCTTAATGTTCTTAATCATAAGGATAAAGCCTACATGCTTATAGTTTGTCTGTGCAGGGGCATAGTCAATATGCTTCACTGGGAGCAAGCAAGGTAAGCATGATCAGCTCTACTTCACCCTATACATGTTAGCCTGTACAGTAGCCCTTTTTCAGGTTATTTTTTTGGCAAGCCATCATTGCATAATAGGAACATGCACTATTGTACAATTCTCCCAAAAGGCACAATTTACATTTTGTTTGAATGGAGCAACATGGCTATCAAAGCTGCATGGGCATGGAAGATACATGCATTGCTCAGTTCACCCACAGTTATGACCATGCCTGTTGGGAGGATGCATTCTCCCATTGCACATGATTGAAGTACTACAATTGAACATCTGGAGAGGACTGATGTATACAGGGCTAGACTCTTTCATAACTGTATAAATAGAACATTCTGCTGCTTTTTCTAAAGAGCAAGATTGCCCAACCCATAGCTACTGTGTTACTCTGTGAAATATACAGTGGCTAAGACATACCCAGACTGGTGTTGTTTTATGTCCTAAACCAGGGAATCATTCCTAAATCAGGTCACCTTGCATCAGTTGCACAGTTAGCTTCCTAACAAATATACAGTCAAGTGTTCTCCTAAACATCTTCAGGTCTCCAGGAACTGTGCTTCTTGGATTCTGTGCTGCATCCCCTGCTGAGCAGGTAGAGATGAAGTCAGTCTTCTGTAGCCATGTAAGATATCACCCACTTGCTCACTTAATTAGCAAAGATATTCACTCTTCTTTATTTCTTTGACTATAAGTCTGTGTTTTGTGAGTTTGTCAGCAGGGCATAGGGTTGCCAGGTCCCTCCTGGCCACCGGCAGAAGATGGAGGTGGTAGGGTGGCCAGATCTAGGTTGAGAAACTCCTGGAGATTTGGGGATGGAGCCTGGGGAGGACAGGGACCTCAGTGGGATACAACACCAGAGAATCCAAAGCATCCATTTTCTCCAGGGGGAACTGATCTCTGTAGTCTGGAGATGAGCTGTAATTCCAGGGGATCCTCAGGTCCCACCACCCTAAGCAGGGGTGATTAAGTTAGCCTGTGTACTTTGAACTGAGGAGATGCTAACTAATTTTATTTCACCCTATGGTCCTTTTCAGCCTTGTATGCTAACAGCAAGGATGGACAGCCATTATAGCCAATGTTCTCATGTTATTGTTTCAAGTCAAGCAAAAGGACAGATTCTTAGTGAGGCTTCTATCTGTTGCTGAAGCCTCAAGGTGACAGGCATTGTATTAGGTGACAGCCATGAGAGCAGGTGAAAGAAGAACAGTTGTTTTTTATACTCCACTTTTCTTTACCCAAAGGAGTCTCAAAGCAGTTTATAAGCTCCTTCCCTTCCTCTCTCCACAACAGGCACCTTGTGAGGTAGGTGGGGCTGAAAGGGTTCTGAGAAAACTTTGACTGGCCCGAGGTCACCCAGCAGACTGCATGTGGAGGAGTGGGGAACCAAACCCAGTTCTCCAGATTAGAGTCTGCTGTTCTTAACCACTGCACCACACTGGCATCTTAGACCCATAGACCCAGGGAATTTTGGGTCCCTGGTATCCCTTTCTTGGTAGCCATGCAGCTAGACTAGACTTCGACAAAGTGTGAGCCACGAAACAAAATGCAATCCAGAGACTATCTTGCCAGGTGCTTGAAAGTTCTCTCTGCTTTATATACTTTCAGGCAAGCAGCAGGTATATCAGATTCTTGGTACGTTATTGTACGTGGCCAGTAAGCTGAATTAAGCTTGGTGGGTCATATTTTGCACAGACCTGTACTAGACAGTCTTCATTCTGTCTGCAATATCCCCTGATCAGGAAGCTGAAATGAGAGACATGAAAGAAATCTGAGCACTTCAATAACTTTAGTGTTGCTGCCACATCAAAGATATACAGGAGGCTGATACTCTCCAAGCAGCTTTGTAAAGGATAGCTCCTTTATGTAATATTCTACCCACCAAGTAAATTTTTCATGTGTTGGTTCTGAATGTTTTGCACAGTTTTAATACTAAATACTTGTAATACCTCTGACTGTAAACCATTGCTGTTACACAAGGCTAATCTTATGAGGCCTGCCACATATTTTCTTTTCTGCTGGATTACTCGTATTTAATTTGCATTATTTGAAAAAAATGGTTAGTACAAACTGAAAGGAACAATAGTTTTGTCTCATTCAGTTATGTATTAAGTGCCCAACTTGGTTGGTAACATATGGTTTTGCTATTGATGAGATACATATATATATTTTGTTTTTGAAAACCCCTGGCATATGGGTGTTCACACAAAATTGTGAGAATCATCAGAGTGAATTTTAAAAAATCCCACCATCACTGAGTATCTGCTGTGTGTTCACTGCTGCTACAGACACCGTAAAGGGGGAAGAGAAGGAACACATTTCCAGACCCTTGGAGCTATCGATCGAGGGAATGCAAAAGCCTCAAAGGCCTCTTTCATTTAGTGAGACCATGAATGTGTTCAACAGTCAAACTTACTAGACACTGCCTGATTACCTGGTCTGTTTAACTTGTGCCAGACAACTTGAACTCCTTCCAAATGAATCTATATTATATTTTCTCAAAACTGTCCAGGAGCAAAAATGCTGCAGATCAGCACATGGACACACATGAACACATGAAGCTGCCTTATACTAAATCAGGCCACTGGTCCATCAAAGTCAATGGCTTTCCAGGGTCTCAGGTCTTTCACATCACTTTCTACCTGGTCCTTTTAACTGGAGATGCTGACCCTAGGACCTTCTGGTTGCTCTACTACTGATCCACAGCCACTCCCCAAGAGAAAATGCAGCCATTAATATCACCAAGGACTGCTTAGATGACCATTATGGTAGGATTTTTTTAAAAAGTAGTCATTAATTATTGGCTTATATGATTTGTGTCTGATTTAACTGTCTTTTTAAACAAGCTCCTGCCAACTGAAGCAGTGGTTCAGTGATGGGGGAGGAGTAGGACTTCATCAGGTGATGTAAGGATGTACATGAAGAAAAAGCAGAATGTAATGGGTTGTACTCTTAGGAAGGACCACCACAAAGCAACCTGCTGATCAAACAGGTGGATGAACAATCTGTTGAAAAATTGGTTCCCTGTTTGTGACTGCCAAACAGGACATGAGTCAAACTAGAGCATATTCCTCATGTCAAAAAAATATTCCTTCACGTGGAGCATTGGAATATCAGGGAGAAAGAGGCTTGATTTAGATAACAGACTTGCCTTTAAGCAGCCATGGGCTTCTAGTTAGCTTTCCAGTATCAGATCATTAATCTACTGGCAAGAAGGACGCTCAACAATGTACCTCGTCTGTTGTTAGTATAACACACAAGTACATACTATCTTTACTTCTGTTTTATCTTTTATTAGGAAAATCTGTAACACCTCTAGTACTGACTAACATACTGACAGCTAATTCTACATAAATAAGCATACAATGAAGACAGCTTTTACATGAGTCCAGTGTATCACTTCCCAGCAATAGGTATGTAAAGATAGGAGGAGCTTCTTGGATGAAGAAGCTGGTTTCCAGCGTAGGATCCTCATATTTCTGTGCTTTCCAAAATGTCTCTAACAACACCTAGCAGTCTCTTTAACCCGGCTCACATTTTCGGCTAATTAATTGCTTGGGGGACTGTAAAGCACCCTGCAGAATTACTTGTGTTCATATATCCACTAAAATTATGTATGCTAACACATTCTTGCTGCTTTTAATTATAACAAACGATATCTGAATATATGACTACAAGTTACACACTCATAATTTGTTGGCTGCTAGCCAATAAGCCACATTTTAAAATTATATATTTATTTCTGTCCTTGACTATGCTGTTGTATAGACACACTCTGTACTCTCTGCCCAAATACTCAGCTACATATTCCTTGTATCTATTGATATGAACCAAAGTGTCTCTAACCTAAACAAGGATACACTGATCTGAACTCCCTTTTCTATTACTTTTGTACTACATCCCCCATGGCATCTCTGAAAGCATTAAATTCATTTTTTAAAATTTGAGTGAAAGGCCTTCCTTTGGGGACACAGCTGGGATAAGGCCAAAAGCTTCCTTCCACCACTGTCACTGGATGACCTGACCTCACTGGGGAAATGGTGAAAGTGTGCCCTTGAACACCAAGTTGTAC
The DNA here is from genome assembly GCF_001447785.1 of Gekko japonicus. Lineage (NCBI taxonomy): Eukaryota > Metazoa > Chordata > Lepidosauria > Squamata > Gekkonidae > Gekko > Gekko japonicus. The sequence continues at coordinate 67,253 of NW_015160895.1, read as the reverse complement.
TGCGCACTCTCTGGCTCAATGTGTCTAGATGCCCTGTTTCCATTGGTGTGTTCTGCTCACGGTTAACAACCTTTTACCAGTCAGATTCCTATCATACCTTTGTAAACTGTGATGGTGCTCACTGCAATCACTATCACTTGTAGCAAACTAATACAATATGGATGAGGAGAAAGACCCCAAAAGAATGTTCCAGGATTTTCTAGGTGGGAAGGAGGAGGAGGATTGGCTTTATACCCTGCCTTTTTCTACCCAAAGGAGTCTCAAAGCAGCTTATCATCACCTTCCCTTCCTCTCCCCACAACAGACACCCTGTGAGGTTGGTGGGGCTGAGAGAGTTCTGAGAGAACTGTGACTGACCCAAGGTCACCCACCAGGTTTCATATGGAGGGGTGGGAAATCAAACCCATTTCTCCATATTAGAGTGTGCTGCTCTTAACCACTACAACATGCTGGCTCTCTGATTATGTGGACTGAAGGCACTCAGTATTCAGTATTTGGTGCATTTCCATTCAGCCTTTCTTTGGTGGTTTCTTTATTAGGGATGCTGTGAGTTTTGTCACAAATGTAATTCAATGGTCAATCATATCAATGTTCTTGAGAAGATCAACCAACCAGCTGGTTTGGTTTGTGCTGAATAGCCATGAATACAACCACAAAAGATGAGCTACACCATAACAATATCAGAAAACAAAAACTGTGCACCAATACCGTAGCTTTTTCAGTGTGATCCACTTCAGAGGTCTATGTCCCAGTTGAAATTGTAACAGATTATTAGCTTAGATCAAATTTAATCAGATCTGTTCTTTGAGAAAAGATATGGGAAACATGTTTGGAATAAGCTAGCACTCATGTCGGAAGAAAGATCTGTATGGTAAAAGAATTTCTGTGGACTGTAATTAAACAATTAAGGAGTTGTTCCTAATAGTGTGACTTGGAACCACTATACTCCTTCTTTACATCCTTTGAAGAAAATTGTAGTAGATAATTTGCATTTATTTGTTGGTACAGTCCTCATCTGTCCAGAGTGCACAGCCCCACACTGGCCTCCAGGTGGCGTGTCTGGGTCCACTCCAAAGGGTCTAGGAATCAAAATCTTGTGTGCACATGTGGAAGGAGGCAGGGAGATAGAATTCTGCATTTTTTTTTTACAATGGGGCCATAGACCGATGGATAGACTACCTCACCTGGAAATGAGGAAGCTGTGAAGGAAGTGAGGAAGAGGTACCACTTTGGTGGGAGGGTAACAGCCATGCACCTCAGGGTTTAATCATGCTGGCCACATGACCACGGAAACATCTCCAGATAGCACTGGCTCTTCAGCTTGGAAATGAAGACGAGCACTGCCCCCTAGAGTCAGATACGACTAGCTTTTGAGCAAGGGAAACCTTAACCACAGTCCTCATGAACATAAAGGCTTTGCTTGTAACAATAACTATTTGAATTTTATGTAGTGCTGGTGCACAGTTTTTGTTTTCTGAATAGCCATGAATGCCCCTCTTGAACAAGTTTGTGTCAGGTTTTTGCAAAACTGTACATGCACATACACGCTGTTGATTCAAACCAATTAGTATCACTAGAAACTACTCAGATGAACACAAAAGGGTAGGATGATATTAAACCACAGTTTCTTTATGACTGATTTATATATCTTGTGATTAATTTGTCTATTTAAGCAATCGTTTACTCAGCATAAAAGTTATGCAGCAAGGACATGGGGAGTAGTTGAACTAAAGTGGACTGTATGAGAATGCACATGTGTGAGAAACCATCTGCATTGTACAGCATGGTTAGGAAGGAATCCATTGAGGCAGGCTGATGAACAATGGAACCAATCTGTTAAATATGTTGTTGAAGGCTTTCATGGCTGGTGTTCAGTAGCTGTTGTAGATTTCCCAGGCTGTATGGCCATGGTCTTGGCATTGTAGTACCTGACATTTCACCAGCAGCAGTAACTGGCATCCTCAGAGATATAACACAGAAAGATGGAGTACTCTATGTGTCAATGTGAGAAGAAAAATGGCAGGCAGGCAATTTATATCTACTCAGGAAGGTGGGGTAGGACTGAGTCATTATCGTATAGAAGTTCCCCAGGCTGTGACATGCTAATGGAGGAGCTTTCCTGAGGAGGTTCTTTTGCATATGGATTGGCTGTTGAAATTTTAATCTTATCTGTAGTGCTATTGTAAGATGTAGAGCCTTTTGTGTTTTTCAGGACAGGAAACTATGTCCTATTTATTTTTAATCTTTCTTCTTTCCTGTTGAAATTGTGTTTATGTTTATGAATTTCAATAGCTTCCCTGTGTAATCTGACATGGTAATTGGATGTGTTGTCCAGCATTTCAGTGTCTTGGAATAAGATACTGCGTCCTGTTTGAGTTAGGCTATGTTCAGCTTGTTGGAAATGTATGAGTTGCAAGGTCTCAGATTCCAGCCATTATAGGGTTAACTTGTTTACCTTTCTATGCTATTGTTTAGACTGACTTGGAAGGGAAACCTGGCATGGAGCTAATGGGGAAATAGCCTAGGAAAAGTGGCTTGTATTGTAATACAGATTGGTTACTGGTTTCAAGTGACTTTCTTTCCAGGGGTCAAGAAGAAGCAGGATTCTCCATTGTTGAGTGTTGTGTGTAACCATGCTTTCCTAGCATTAAGAAGTAGAAATGTAGCTCTTAGATGTTTTGTTACTTTGTAGATCTCCTGTGTACCTTTTACCCTTAGAAACAAAGTTTTTTTAAACACAAAGAAATCTCTCCTCTCCAGTGAAGCAAGATCCATCAATACTCTGAGTAATTAAGTATTTTTGACTATTTTCCAACACAGCCACTGCTGCTTTTTCAGGTTGGCCAAGTCTCCTGCAGAAGTGAGGTGAAAAAACACAACCTACAAACAGTATTCAGACCCACCAGAAAAATACAACAGATGCTATGATCAGCAAAAGACAGAAGAGACCCCCTCACTTCTGCAGGAGTATACCTAGCCACTACACCAAACTAACTCTTTGGAAGGGCAGGATACAAATGTACTAAATGCAATCCATATACCTATTTCTCAACATGGACCCATCTTTGGATACGTAAATCCAGAGTCTGGGACCATGAACAGACATAAGAGATCTTTCTACAACCCCCCCAAAAGCCCTAGGTTTGTAGAAAACTATAAAATCTAAATGAAAATACATTGGGGTTGATTAAATCACCCAAAATAATAGAAGCAACAGCTGTATCTTTAAAAATAAATGTTCTCTCAGTGGCCATTCTGGGGATTGCTAGGCAACCACAACAGTGTTGCTAGCCTTCAAGCCTTGATTTCTGTCAGTAAAAGGCAAGGTACGGCTTTTTTCAAAACTGTTTTGCCCTTTGAAGGGGGACTTATCAGGACCAGGCACAGCAGCAACCATTGGGTAACTTGCTACCACATGACTTGCATGACTCACTCACACCTGGCTGCTTGCTACTATTCAACAACAGGCACCCCACAAAAGCAAATGTGGTATACTGGTTAAAGTTTCACACTAGTGGCAGGGAGACTCAGGTTCAAATCTCCACATTGCCATGGAAGCTCACTGGGAGAGCTTGGACCAGTCACACACTCAGCCCAAGCTACCTCTCACAGGTTTGTTGTGAGGGTAAAATGGAGGAGAGGAGAATGGTATAAGCTGCTTTGGGTCCCCATTGTGGAGAAAGGTGGGGTATAAATGATGAAAATAAAAAATAAATATAACTGAGAGCAGGGCCGGATTTAGACTTGCTGAGGCCCTAAGCTATACGAAACCCAAAGGCCCCCTATTGTTTTAAATTACATCAGCTGGTCTCAGAAAAATTTAATATATATATATATATATTTATTAAAATAATAATAAAGGATGTGTTTACAAAATCACAGAAATAATTACATAATTAAAGGGTTTTAAAATGACAAATAAGGCTCCAGCAGATTGCGAGGCCCTAAACTGTAGCTTATTTAGTTTATGCGTAAATCCGGCACTGACTGAGAGGCAGATAAATGGTTGGGTCGGTGGGTGGATAGGAAGGCAAGAAGGACGCAGGGAAAGGGGGCTGCTAGGAGGGGGGGAGAGGAAATTGTGAAAGGAAAGGGGTACAGGAAAAATGGGTCCTTGTGGGTTCCCCACTTGTACATAACTGTGGTTTGATAGATTTGGCTAATAGATTACTTACTCAGGCCAACACTGCTCAGTGAGCTTGTGACAGAAGATTTTGATCCATATTTTGATACATGGAGCCTTCTGTAGTCTGTTTGATGCTCGCTAAGTTTCTGTACTTATACACGTGCTAAATCATTTAAGAAGGTACAGGGAGCCCTTGAGATAAGAAAAGAATGAATTCTTTGAAGCAAGGGACAGTCTTTTACAACTGACATGCATCAAATAAGTGATTTCCAGTAAGCACACAAAGATTAAAGTTGCTGGGGGGACTCCACTCTATGTGTGAAGACTGACATTTTTCTTTAGTTTGGAAATCACTTCTTTGAGAGGTTTATGCATTGCAAAAGACTGTCCCTTGCCAAAGCATTCACTCATCCCTTGTCTCAAGGGCCCATCTGTACTTTTGAAGTGATTACACTTAGTAAGTCTAGACACTTTTAATCTTACTGAGAACAACTGGAGAATCTTTTTAGCATATTAAGTGAAGTCTATCTTTGAAGGAATGCTCTCAGTATCCCTGACTATGGGAATCTTGTTGCCACTGGATTATACTAAATTAGCCTCTTAGATTAGTTCCACTCCCAGAAGCCAACACCTCTGAGGCTGGTTCCCACCCACCCCTGCAAAAGTAAGATTTGGAAAGATGGCTTTGCAAAAGTAGGATTTGGAAAGATGGCTTTGCAAAAGTAGGATTTGGAAAGCATTGCCAGCCTTTCTGTCTATTAGGTGCTGAGAGTGCATTTTAAAAGGTTAAAAGGTTAGTGTGACAGAATGAATTTAGAAATGTTAGTGGTCAGAATATCATTTACCATTTTATTCAGTGGTTGCAGGAATGTATATATTCCCCCGGGGCATATTAAGTGACTACCAAAAATATTCACTTTTGAAATTCAGGAATGAGCACACTCTGGGTATAGATGCTTGAAATTTGCATAGTAGGTGAACTGACAGGCAGTGTGATCCAATCAGCTTTCCACTTGGGTCCTTTTTGACCATCAGGAAAGGCTACCCTGGAGGTGATAGGATCTGTATGGACAAGAATCGTGTAATACGGGAACTAGAGTAAAGAGAGGAATTGGGCAGGGTTGAGTGAAAAAGCTGGCTAGATACAACCCAGTATGTTTCACAGATACTACTTTTGGGGGGCAGATTAGAGTATCTGTGTCTCTGTCTCACAATTTGTGGCCCTAATGTGTTAACAACGTTTGCTATCCATTTTTAAATGTAGTGTAATTGGGACATATTAGCCTGAACAACAATGTAATGGTTTGAGAGCTCAAGAGCATACTAATCACATGGATCTCTCAGTTCCAGCTTATGAATATTTGATCTGCTAAAATCACTTGAAAATTTAAGAAGGCGCTGCAGAAATCCAATTGGAACAATTAGCCTTCTTTGCAAAAGATTGCTCTTAAATCTTTTAAACTATGCCTCTTAATGAGCTGTGAATGACAGAAAAAGCACTTAAAAACTCTATAACCAGGAAATAAGCTCCAAGAGCTTATTCTCCAGAGAAGGAAACCATCTTCGCAACATGCCTGCAGTACTAAATTCAGAAGGGGCCTAGTAGGTCCCCACTGAAGCAGATTTGGTGTTGAGAAAACATGTTCAAAGTGAATAAGATCTTTCCATGCATCCCATTTTTATACAAATATGTACTGAAGGGTGGAAATAAGCACAATGAGTACAAAAGTGCTCTGTTTCATAGAGTAAGGAGACCTGTGATTAAAATCTCTGCTCGGACATGAAGGCTGATTGTCTTGAGATGGCAGTAAGGGTCTGGGTGCTTTAAATCACTCACAGTGCAATTTTATTCAAAGTTACTCCAATCTAGTCCCATTGAAACCAATGGGTTAGGCAAGAGAAATTCTACAATGCATTGCATTGGACTGGCAGTGTTTAAGCCTTCAGCCTTCAGTGTCATAGAAATTTCTTAAAATAAAATACTCAGCAATGTGAGGGCTTGTTGTTGTTCAGTCGCACAGTCGAGTCCGACTCTTCGCGACCCCATGGACCAGCTCCCGCCAGGGCTATACATCCCTAAAAAGGCAAAAGTCTCACACTATGGCTTTGCTGTCCCCCTTCATTAGAAAGAAAAATGAGAACAGAATGAAAGTAGTTTTATGTACTTGGTATTTGAAATGAACAACGTACAAATAAAAATAGGCATTTTCATTGATTTTGTAAAACTTTTCAGTAATTCTGACAATTTCTGAGTTGTAACGATTTTGCACTAGGTCATCAGTTTGTGCAAACATATTGAACTTTGCTTTATGTGCTTTTGTATTCACAAATTGGGTAATAAATTGAGACAAAGGTTTGAAGCACTTTTGTGTTCTGTCAAGATGGAGGCCAGTCCAGCAAGTTTGTCTTGCAAAATGACACAAAACAATAGGCAAGTTTTGAGATCTCCAGAACTCTTAATCAGGCTCAGGCATAAACTTAAACCTTCCTTCCTTCCTTCCTTCCTTCCTCCCTTCCTTCCTGCCTTCCTTCCTTCCTTCCTTCCTTCCTTCCTTCCTTCCCTCCCTCCCTCCCCCCCTCCCCCCCCAACAGAAAAAAGAATAAGAAAGGGAAAAAAAAACTTAACATTTGACGACGACGACTGCTACAGTTGCCAGGTCTACTGTGGGAACTTTGGGAGCATTCTGGGGGTGGGCAGGGACCAGATCAGTTGAGTGCTGGATCAGATTAAAGGTTCTGGTATTAATCTTTAAGGCCCTATGCAGCCAGGGACCAGTGTACCTACGGGACTGTCCCTTCCCACATGTGCCCCAAAGAGCCTTGTGCTCCTCTGAGCAGCACTGCTTAGCAGTCCCTGTCCTAAAGGACATCCACCTTACCTCGACCAGCCTTCTCAGTCTGCCTTGCCTTCTCAGTCCTGGCCCCTGCCTGGTGGAACATACTCCCGGTTGAGATCAGGACCCTGCAGAATTTATTACAATTCCGCAGGGCCTACAAAATGGAGCTGTTCCGCCAGGCTTTTGGCTGAGGCGGTGGATGTCCAAACATCTCAGCCTCCCCTGCTCAGTGTGATCAATCTGTTAAATTGCCTCATCTGACTCAGGGCACTGCCTGTGCTAACCTGGCAACAGAACCAGCTGACTCTGTTTTCTCTGACAGAAATGTGCCCCCTGACATTGTTGCAGCAGACACTGTAGTTATAATGGTTAAACTGCCATCGGATATTTTAACTGATTTATTTTAGACTAGCCTGATACCCGTGCTTCACTACGGTATTTAAGTTCCATGAATCCAGTTATAATACCGATGATGTGAAGTTTGAAATGTGACATTTGTTGTAGGAATTCTAGTGGAGAAGATTGTAGTGTAAAAAATGAAGTGAGACATGCAACTTTTTTTTTCCTACCGAAGGACCTCTCTGTAGACCGCATTGGTGGTTCTGCCCTCAGGTGCTAGGATAACCAGGCTGCTTGAGGAGCTCACTCTGGAGCAGCCCACATAGAGCTGTCCATTTAAGAAGCAGTCGTCTCTTAAGTAAATTCCTGCCACCTTCCACAAAAGTGATGGCCTATCTATTTGTGTTCCTGGATTGTTTTGCTCATATGGAAACTGTGTTGTGAGCACGTGAGGGTGATCTTGCTGGTACTTGGCCTGTGCAGCTCAGTGCCCCGCAGCGGCAGGACTACTATGTGCAAATGTCTTTGCCGAATTCCTAAGTTGCCTCCTCCTGGCAGCTGCCTGTCCAGTGTAGGAGGGGGAGGGGGAGGAGTATTAGAAGCCACTGTGGAGGTGGGGCTGGCAGGATCACTAAGGCATTACTGCTGGGGTGGGCTCTCTCATGGCTTTAAGCACCATGCAACCGCTGCGGCACCTGACAGACAGTCACCTGTTTGGTGTAGGAGGTGGGGGGGAGTGTGTTGAAGCCATCAGAGAGGCTGGGCCAGCAGTATTGCTAAGGTGATCCTTCTGGGGCGGCGTCCTTGATGGATTAAAGTACCCTGGCCCTGCTCCTACACCTGACAGACACCTGCCTGTCTGGTGTTGGGGGGGATTGTATTTAAAGGCTGGGCCAGCAGCAGGGCTAAGGCAATCCTGCTGAGCAAACCCCAGTGGTTGTAAGCATCCCACCTCCTCTCCTACACCTGACAGGCAGCTGCCTGTCCAGTGTAGGAGGGGGAGGGGAGGAGTATTAGAAGCCACTGTGGAGGCAGGGCCGGCAGGATCACTAAGGCGTTACTGCTGGGGCGGGCTCCCTCGTGGCTTTAAGCACCCTGCAACCACTGCTGCAACTGACAGACAACCACCTGTTAGGTGTAGGAGGTGGGGGGAGTGTGTTGGAACCCATCAGAGAGGCTCGGCCAGCAGGATTACTGCACCTCACAGGTGGTTATTGGCCATTCCTAATTTCCTCAACTGTCATTAGCTGTCTCCAGACTCCTGTAACTGTTGGCTTTTTTTTTTACCTCAGAACACTGAGCTTTGCAGCTGACCAATCAGAGAGTGGGGGGTGCAAGGAGGCAGCAGCCTGGGAGCCGCATAGGAATCAATGGGGGAGCACATTTTACCCCTTTTGTCCCCCTTAGGGGTCAAATTTCTAAAAATCCCTTTTTAGAGATCATCTACGTCACAGTAGGAGCGCTCTCCCCGAATTTGGTGTCTCTAGGTCCAGGGGTTTGGCCTGGGCGTTGATTTTATGGTGAGGTGACTTTCTTTTATATATATAAATGACTTGGTTGCTGCTATATGAATTGTTATTTATTATTTCACTATATGTTGTGAGCCGCCCTGAGCCCCCTTGCTGGGTAGGGTGGGATACAATTATATTCCATTCATACCTGTACATATCATATTTATTTGATTTCTGCATTGGTTCAATTAGAGTTCCCAGTGGCAAAGGGAACTTTGAGACATATAATGCTGCAGGGCCGTATCACTGGTGTAATCTTAAACTTGATTAAGTGTTCTGGAGAACTTGAGAGCCTGCCATTTTGCAATAGAGACATCTCCCTAACTCTTCTGAATCCAGATTTTGGTCAGGGCAATGTTTTCATTCTGTGAATTTTTGGCAAGTGTTTTACCAATTCCCTCCCCCAAGGACTGCATAGACATGTTCATTCACATGTTCTCAGCCAGGTATGCATCTCTATTCTGCTCCATGAAGTAAATCCACAGATGAGAAAATATATTGCAATACAGATTTCACATTTAAATATCCTTCATAGCTAAAAGATTACATGTCATAGACCAAGGGTCCCCAACATGGGGCTCATGGGCTCCATGGTGCCCAGCAGCACATTTCCTGGTACTCACTGGGTGTTTTAGAAAGCGGGGGAGGGAGGGCAGGGGGGGCTTTTGCACAACAAGGCTTCTGATTGGCCATTGGAGATTTGATTGGCTGTGCGGATTTTTAAAAGTGTTACTTTGGCAGTAGCTGTGAGCACAGCACAAGGACAGTCACTGTGTGGCTGAATGTAAGACAGAGCAGCCATTTTGTGGCTGGCTCTGCTTCCTGTGGCAGCCATTTTGTGGCTGAGCTCACCACACTGTATCAGAATTCCCAAGGTGCCCCTAGGCTCAAAAAGGTTGGCAACCCCTATCATAGACACACATAAGCTCAGATCCTGCTTAGAATTTGGGTGAGTGCAAGGAAGGAGGGAGATTTATGCCAGTTCTCCCTTCCTGCAGCAGACCTCTGATTCCCTCCAAGACAGCCAGGAGTCTGCTGTCCCCCACAAACAGCATTTCAAGTGGGTGTTTTGGACTGCTATGGGAGGCAAAAATCATTCCTCATGTGTGCATGTGGAAGGGATCCAAGCCATATTGTTTAAAGAGTCTCACTGTCAATCATTTCTCCCTTGAAATCACTTCATAAAATGACACCATCTTCCTTATCAGCTCTGTAAAAGGAAAAGTCTTTGTTCACATTTTACTTAGAGGACAATACAGATAAGCCTGTGCCACAGCTTTCACCAGGGAGATGTCTGAGAGGCCTTTGGCATGTGCCCATCATAAATGCTGTACTGGAATGCATTGTTCCCTTTCAAATGAAAACATAATTTAATATGATGAAACAGACAAAGAATGTTCCCATAAAAGATTAAAGTTAAATTGATGGGAGAGTAGTAGACCACCACTTACAGATGAACAGGGCCTCAAGAAAGATTCAGAATGCGTTTTTGATGGACTGTAAGCTTATTAGCTGTGGATATGGGTAGAATCACCTTGTAATTTTCCTTTCTGTCAGGCATGGATTTTCTATCCAAATATCTCCTGAAACTCTACATACACATCCTCAATACTGGAGGCTTTGGTGCTACTCCCAGTGCTACACTTATTGACTTCATAGAATCATAGAATTGAATCACAGAATCATAGAGCCAGAAGGGGCCATACGGGCCAGCTAGACCAACCCTCTGTTCAATGCAGGATCAGCCTAAAGCATCCCTGACAAGCGTTCATCCAGCCACTGCTTGAAGACTGCCAGTGAGGGGGAGCTCACCACCTTCCTAGGAGTTGATACCCCCGCTGAACTTCTTTTACTGTAATCCCCCCCCCCCCATATTGAGCCAGTGCCTTTCTGGCCATAATTTACATCTATTGTTGTGAGTCCTGTCCTGTGCCGCCAGCAGGAACAGCTCTCTCCCTGCCCTCCTTTAAGTGACATCCTTTTAAATACTTAAAGAGAGCAGTCATATGTCCCGAGTCCCTCAGCCTTTCCTTGTAGGGCTTGGTCTCCAGGTCCTCCAGCCATTCAGACACATTCTGATAGCTTTGATGATGTACAGATATGTGCAGAGACCTCTCTCACCGGCACAGGATGGTGCTGTGGTGCATTGGCTACACAAGCTGTCTGAACATGGTGTAGAAGCTTAGTGTGTCCCTGAAGATTTCAGGATATGTACCCACTGTCCCATTTCACCGTAAGCAAAATTGCAATTCCATCACCAGCTTCTATCTGGAGCAGAATTCAGCTACATCTCTAATTACAAAGTCCTTCAAATTCAGTGGTAACATAAGACATAGTTAACCTCTAATGGCAGAATGCACCGAGAAATGTTCTGATATGTATGAACGAACACACATTATATATTGTAGGACAGTTATCTTCACCAGGTAGGATGATATGTTCACCAGTTACTAGAAATGGTGAAGTGTGATCTGGGGTCAAAATGTTTCTTGGTACAGTAAATAATCTCTTTGCCTATACAGCATCTCTGCACCAGTTTCCATGCTGGTTGGCCACATAACATTCAAATGGGTCATGTGAATACACAGCCTCTCACCCCTTCACTCCACCTCACAAAGGGCTTAAATGCCTGGAAGCACCAAATGAGAAGGGAGCACTCACTGGAGAAGACCCTGATGCTGGGAAAGATTGAAGGTCAAAGAAGACGGGGATGGCAAAGGATGAGATGGTTAGACAGTGTCATAGATGCAACGAACATGAAATTGAGCAAACTTCAGAGGATAGCGGAAGACAGGAGGGCCTGGCGGGATCTGGTCCATGGGGTCGCGAAGAGTCGTACTTGACTGTGCGACTGAACAACAACAATGCCCTTCTCTGTTCTAGATGGCCCAGGCTTGCCCGATCTCATCAGATCACAGAAGCTAAGCAGTGTTGGCCCTGGTTAATAATACTTAGACAGGAGACTTTCAAGGAAGCCTAGGGTTGCTACACAGAAGCAGGCAATGGCAAACCGCCTCTATTCATCTCTTGCCTTGAAAACCCCCTGAGGGGTCACCATAAGTTGATTGCTACTTCACAACACTTTCTACCACCATGATCTGAGCTAGAACATCATGCAGGCTCATCACTGGAAGAGAAGTGTCTGCAGCCATCATTTGTCCTTTTCTAGCCTGTCATCTGTTCCAGTTAAAAAAATCATTATCCCTTTGCTGTAACAACCAAACCATTTCAGTGGAGATATTGTAGGGTACAATTTCCAGCAAGATTTACAGAGACAGTTAACACAATGCAGAGTTGTCTAAAGAAAACTAGCCAAGCAATCAAAACCCATTTGGCGTTGCAAATTGTGATTAATGATATGTTAGTATGTTGCAAAGAATCCAGAACCAAACAATAGGCTATTAAGTTGCCAGTCATATGCATTATAGAATGTTCTTGTACTTCCAGTACTAAATGCAAATTTTCATGTCAAACTGGTATGATGCCAGCAGTCAAAATGAGGGCACTGGGATTCTCTCTGCCTCTACATCCATTAAAAAGTTTGATTTTGAACTACTGTTCAGTGGTTCTTCTGTCTCTATTAATATATGGATAATGCATGAGAGATGAATTTGGCAATGTAAGGAAGGATGAAGTGGGAACAAGCACATTACAACTGTACGCAATTGTATCATTGCAGAAAGCAGTTAGCTCAAAACATGCCCCCCATGACTGCAGTCTTCAAATCACTTGATTGAGTGCAATGTCTAAAATAGTATTACCCTTTAATGCACACATCTGAGTTTTCTTTGATATAGCTGGTGGCACTGCAGCAAAGCAGGTAGAACGAACCTTTTCATGAGCATACTTATTTATTCTCATTTAGGGATAAATTCTGCCACACTTGGCAATCAGAGCGATTTGCCATAACTTGATTTCAATTTGGATCCGACTGGTGATTTCATTGCTGCATAATGGATAGAATATCGGACTTGGACCAGGCGGACCCAGGTTAAAATTTCCACTGAGTTTTGAAGTTCAGTGGGTGACCTTGGGCAATGTTTCAGAGAGTCACCATGATGGCCTGCAGTTGAATAGCTAGTCCAGTAGCACCTGAGACCAACAAGATTTTCAGGGTATAGACTTGCAAGAGTCAAAGCTCCCTTATCCAGATGGGATAGCACTTGGGCAAAGAGTGATTTCTCAGTCTATCAGCTATCAGAGTTATTTTGAGCCTAATGAGGGGAAGGGATATGAACATAAGAAGACTCCTGCCAGATCAGAGCAGTGGTCCATCTCCAGCATTCTGTTTCATACAGTGGCCAACCAGTTCCTCTGGATGGCCGATAGGGCTGAGGACAAGGCTTTCCCCTGATGTTGCCTCCTGCACTAGTATTCAGAGGTTTACTGCTTCTGGTTCTGGAGGTTCTCTTTAATCACCACGTCTAGTATCCACTGATAGAATTCTCCTCCATGAATCTGTCTAATCTCCTTTTAAATCTGTCTATACCTGTGAGAATCACTATATTCACTGGCATCAAATTCCACATTTTAATCATTTGTGAAAAGAAGTATTTCCTTTGGTCTCTCCTGAATCTACTGCCCAACAGTTTCGTCGGATGGCCTGAAGTTCAAGTATTTTTGGAGAAGGAGAAATAATTCTCTGTGTCTGAGTGTGTATTAGAGTGGTTAGGGCATCAGACTAGAACCTGCGAGACCCAGGTTCAAATCCCTGCTTGCCATGAGTCTTACTGGGTAACCTTGGCAATCTCTCATCCTAACCTACCGCAGGGTTCTTGTGGGAATACAATGGAGAAAGGGAAAGAACCACATATGTCGCCTTGAGCTCCTTAGAAGAAGGGTAGAATAAGAATGCACAAATAAAAAAACAAATAAGCCACCCTAAATGCCTTGGGGAAAAGGCAGGGTGGCATGAAGATGTTATTTTTATTATGATGATTTCAATATGACTCCACATCTACATCTTTACTTGAGTTATGGATTGGAACGTTGTGCTGCTAACATTTTGTGTTAAGGAACAACAATACATTTCGCTTCGTTTCCTTCTCAGCCATCATGAAAACAAGAAATATTTGGAATGATCTAGGGAAAGGTAACTTCCACTGAAGAGCTGACTTTCATTGAAAATGATGTTTTTTTGCAACATATCAGCAGTATAGCTCAACTTGTAAAACAGGAAAAACAATGGGTTTAAGCAACCAAAAAGAGCTTTGGCATAAAGAAAAATAAGATGCCCCCAAAAGAATAACTACTAATAAAAAGTTTACAAGAAAGTTAACAAAGGAACTGCATAACGTATTGACTACTAACTCTATCAAAATGAGGGGTATTACAATGTAATTCAAGTTTACAGAGCACAAACCAAATGTACACATACTTTAAAATAATGTCTGTTAAAATTTCTGGCTTTCCCATTTTCTGTTTATATGAGCACTGATTTCTCCCAGAGAGCAGCCAGACATTACAACATAATACAGACAGCTTCATTATATTGAAGATCACCCCATTCTTAACTTTCTGCCTCATTAATGTTTGATTTCATCACTAAACAGTCTCTCGCAAGCTGAAATCTTTTATCAAATTGCTAGCAGCACTTATAATGAGAAGAAAGAGTCTCATTATGGATCTGATGCAATCATTTTCAAATATCTTTGGCTTACCTTTGATTGTAGGAGTAATGTTTAGATCTTTCAGTGCATGGTTTGCCTGGCTCACATTCTTACTTTCCATGCCAGAAGGATTTCCAGCCTCAAGCTGGAGTCGGCAATGCTCCCAGAATCACAACTGATCTCCAGACTACAGAGATCAGTTGCCCTGGAAGAAGTGGCAGCTAGGGATATGCATTTGGATATTTCTGGTCCAAATATATATCTGAAAAATACCTCATCAGTATTTTTTGATATGTCGAATATCTGGATTTTTAAAAATACCAATTATCAGGTCCCCAAAAATTCTGGGAGTATTTGAGACTGGTATCCTGGGCCTTTCCCCTCAATTTTACTGATTTGGTTGGGTTTGCAAGAGTATCCCTTGCTCAAGTTAGTTTGGCTTGGATTCTCTGGTTTGACATTGGTACTGCCAGACTTGCCATACTGACTTTGGGTTCTGTTTGGCTTCTGAGGTTCTGCTGGCCTTGCAGTAGTGCCCCTTGCTTAAGTTAGTTTGGCTTGGATTCTCTAGCTTCATGGGGAACATTGGACCCGAAAAATACAGAACTGATAAAAGCCCAAATCCACTTCTTACTGTATGTATTATCTTGCTCTTACTGCACTGTTTTCTACTTTTGTAATTCCATTTTTGCATTATTTTATGACACAACATGTCTGCTACATTTTTGCATTGTTTCTAATTGTTTGTGATCCTAGTCTTGTTGCATTGCTGTTGGAGCTCTCATGCTATTTGATTGCATTGTTTTGCGCTATGTAATCTGCCTTGAATCTCAGTAAAAAAGGAGGGTTATAAATAAAGTAAATAATAAAATAATATTGCAATCAAACCAACAGACACTGCCTAGCCTGACTAGAGAGGTTTCTAGTCAACACAGTCACTTCACCAATAAATATAGGGAAACATCCCTCAAATAATGGCTGGAATGGAAGCCATGTCTTGATCCAGCACTTCCCTAGATGGGGGGGGGGGGGGGGGGGGGACACACCATTCGGTAGATTTTTAATTGGGAAAGAAAATAGGTCAGGAAAAATACTGTGAAGTAGAAAATCATTATTTGATCAAGATAAATGCACTTGGGACTGAGATGCAAATAAAGGTCACCATCAGAGTGGGTCAGAGTAGAATGAAAACTAGATCTTGCAAAATGTATCATTGTATCTTGGGGAAATGCGAGCCCCAACCCCCACGGAGCCTGCGCTGGTGGGGGGGGGGCTGCTTTGCCTCCGTGAGAGGCATGAAGAGTAAGGAACCAACAGGGGGCAGAGACAGCCTGTCTAG
Organism: Gekko japonicus; assembly: GCF_001447785.1. Classification (NCBI taxonomy): domain Eukaryota; kingdom Metazoa; phylum Chordata; class Lepidosauria; order Squamata; family Gekkonidae; genus Gekko; species Gekko japonicus. The sequence continues at coordinate 51,492 of NW_015160895.1, read as the reverse complement.
GCTTAGCTCCTGCCCCCTGCCTTACAGTCAGTCGGTAGAGCTCGGGCTGTGCAGATTGTGTGCTGTGCTGCTGGGTGCTTTAAGGCCTTTGCCTTGGCAGAAGCAGCTACAGCAGTGTCTGGGGGCAGTCCGACAGCTCAGCGGTGGTGTGCTCTTTCTGGGCGGCTGGGAGGCCAGTAGTCAGTGCAGGGATGGGACGGCTTGATCGATTCAGGCATTGACAGCTGCGTGCAGCTCCTGGCTGAGACAGGCATCGGGTCTCTGAAGATGGCAGCGGCGGCAATAGTTTGTTCTGGGGATGGACGGCTGCGGCGGCGACGCCAACGACATAGAGGCGGCTTGTGTGTGGCGGGGGAGATCCCGCTTCAATTCGTTCACCTGCGCGGCTGGCTGTGGGGCCCACAACAACATTTTAGGATCAGTTCCTGGGGAGGGAGCCTCGGGTGGTGTCCCCCCCAATAAGCAGCGTGGTAAGGCTGCCTGGGCCCTGTGGGTTCCTTCAGCTTCACCCTGGGTTTATACCTGTTAACTAGAGGCCCATACAACCTTTGGGGAAGCGGCACCTATTGTTTTTTGGTGGGAGGACTGGGTAGCCGTTTTTTATGTGAAAGGGGCTCACCATTTTAAGGATTCCCTTTTGGTCCTGTTTAGTTCCCTGCAGGCGGCCATTTTAGGCCTGCTCAGCCAGTAGCCATCTTAGGCTTCCTTCATGGCAGCCATTTTAGATCATCTTGGGGTGGCCATTTTAGCCATCACCCTCCCCTGTCTTTATTGTCAGTCATTTTGGGGCTTCTGCCCATTTGACAGTAGTTCTTCCCTAGCCTTCTGGGCTTGTGGGGGGGGGGAGGGTTGTGTGAACAGTGCTGCTCCCAGGTAATACCTGCTGCAGCCTGACATTGTAGGCATGGCCCCAAAGGAGGGAGTAGGGACATCTAAAGGGAAGCAGCCTGCCCCAAAACGAGTTAGAGCTGCACCAGCGCAGGGCAGGCAGCTTCCTAAAAAGAGGCCTGTGCTGGTCCCCAGGCCTGTTCAGGCTGGTGATGCAGGGCCTTCAGAGGCTACGCAAGGCATTTTGCCAGCACCAGGTTTTCAGGTGCCCTTTGCCCCGTCAGATACTGTACCTTTAGCTGTGGTCCCAGGGACATCAACAGGTGCTCTTTCACCGGCTCTGTTGGATGCGTTCTGGGATAGCCCTGTCAGCAGGGCCATTCTTGCCAGGTTAGATGGTATTGAGCGGCGTCTGGAGGGGCCTTTGCCCCCTGTTCAGTTGGCTATGCCTTCTGTGGATCCTTTCCAGTCTCAAGTATTGAACCGTCTCTCTGTCATTGAGAGCCGGTGTACAGGTACTCCGAGCCCAGCTGTCGCATCAGTGGTTGAGGAAGCACGACCAGTTCAGAGAGACGGCGGCATGGAGGAGTGAGAGGGCGAGGAACAGCAGGTGGCAATTCGTGGTGGCCCATCGCTGGGGTCAGGTAGGCCAATTGCAATACAAACGCCTGATAACACTTGGCCATGGGGCCCAGTGGGTTTGCAGGATGCTGCTGGGTCTCCTGTGTCCACGCCAGGGGGGGAGCCTTTACCTAGGGTGGTCAGTATGCCTGTGCCATCCGGCTCAGTTGGGGCTGCACAGGCTCAACCTGGGGCTGATGGGGAAACACCGGGTGGCACTTTGGTGGATCCTCCTGTTGGTGAGGGTTTACTAACATCGCTGGCTGGTTGATCTTCACCAGCCCCAGCTGGCACGACTGCCCCGTCCTGCCCAAAGCAGCAATTACAGGGTGGGGTGTGGGTTGGATGTGCTCCCCCAGATCCGGGTAATCGGACTTACGAGATGATGCCAGCAAAGGAGTTACCATTCGGGGAGCTGGCTATGCCGTTAGGTGACCATCTCACTACGGCTACAAGGGAGAAGATACTACGGGGGGGAGTACGTCGATGTATTCTCCTTGTTGTATCAGGAGTTAGATAAGAAGGACAGGGAAGACCTTGACGAGCGTGACAAGGAGCGTTTGAAGTGTCACAGCGTGGACAGAATCTATGCTAATTGGTACCCCGGCTTTTTAATTTATGCAGGGGTAATAGTTAGGGCAACCTGAACGGGGCACCTTAACTTTGCGTGTAAAGTTGTGGCCCCAAGGCGTGCTTTCTTGCGCAGGTTGTGTGATGCCACGATAGGCTTGAGACGACCTCATTATAGGACTCAAGTTACCCAGGGGATTAAGGAAGACTTGTTTGTCTGGTGTGACTTCCTATAATGGGGTGTCTTTTTGGAGAAATGATCTCCAACTGGAGGCTAAGCTACAGGTCACCTCTGATGTAGCGGGTTCTTCAGGCTTCAGTGTCTATTTCAGGGGACACTGGTGTGCTGAAGACTGGCCACCTGAGTGGATCCAGGCTGGTTGGATGCGTGACCTGACGTTTTTGGAGTTTTTCCCAATTGTGGGCTGCCCATCTTGCTAGCCAGACTGTCCACTTCTGGTGTGATAACTTGGCAACCGTACAAGTTATCAACTCCTTGACGTCTAAGTCTCCTAGGGTCATCACTCTAGTTAGGGCTTTTACCCTACAATGCTTGCGCTATAATATACTGTTTAAGGCCAGGCATGTGCCAGGAGTCAATAACGGGGTCGCTGACGCTCTCTCTCGGAAACAGATAGAGAGGTTTCGTCAGTTGGCTCCGGACTCCGACCAAGTAGCGGTTAGAATGCTCAAAGACCTGTGGCAGATTGGAGGGCTGAAGCCGAGAAGGCAATGGGCTTAGCTCTTGCCCCCAGCACGCACCGAGCTTATATGCGAGCCAGCCAGCAGTTTGTTGCTTTTAGGCAAAAAGAGGTCCTTCAACAACTATGGCCGATCCCAGTGTCACATCTGATTCAATACCGCGTGTCGGCAAAAGGTAAGGGTTTGTCTGTCCATTCCATCCGGGGCAAGCTTTCAGCCCTTTGCCAGTAAAGCCGGGGGTTTCAGGGATGACACTGGAGATTTCCGCATATGGAAAATGTTGGATGGCTGGGCTTGAGAGGATGGTGCTCCTCGGGACGCAAGGGAACCTTTCCCCCCGGCTGTGCTAAAAGGGCTGAAGCCACAGTGGGTTTCTTTGTGTTCGGATGCATTCGAGGCTGCCTTGTTTCATGCGGCTGCCTTGGTTGCATTCTTTGGGGCATTAAGAATTAGCGAGTTGGTGGCCCGATCCCGGCAGGACAGGTCTGGTTTTGCCTTGTGCCTGGGTGATGTCCAGATGAGTGGGGATGGCCTGCAAATTACGGTCAGGCACTCCAAGACAGACCAATTGGAGAAAGGGACAGTGTTTACAGTTGGCCCTTGTTCTGACTTGGACCCTTGTCCTGTCACGGCACTCAGGGCTTATTTGGCTCTGAGAGGGAATTGTGAAGGTCTCCTGTTTCTGCATAGGGATGGGTCGCCCTTGACTAAATTTCAATTTTGGGCAATTACCAAGAGGGCTCTGGTTGCTTTGGGCCTTGGTAGTTTTCAATTTGGAACTCACTCTTTCAGAATTGGGGCGGCTTCCACTGCTGCAGCTATGGGATATCAGGGACCTGACATCCAAAGAATTGGCAGGGGGCGGTCAGCACATTACAAAACGTATGTCCGGACCTGCAAAGTTTGAGCTGCTCATTCAGTTTGTTATAAAGGGAATGGAGCATGCTGTTTTTGAGCCTTGGGGCTCTTGTCTTGTTTTGGTTAACCCAGTTTCTGTTTCAGGTGCTGTTGGTGGCCATCGAAGGAGCTGGGTACTGATATGTGGCCACAGTATGGTGTTCTGGGCCAGGCACTGGGCCAAGAGAATGACCATCGGATCCCAGTTGGGATGCAGTGAGCGGGCAGAGGTCGAGTGGCTTGGCCGAAGAGGCATGCACTGGCCTTAGTTGATGCTGCTACTGTTTGGGTGGAGAAGTGGTCCTCCGCCTGGTGTTTTGGTGATACACCTTGGTGGTAATGATTTGGGTCTGATGAAAGGTAAGGCCCTAGTCATTCAGGCCAAGGCAGATTTGGCTGGTATTGTGGACCGTTGGCATGGAGTGCAACTGGTCCTGTCAGCAATGTTACCACGTCAGGTGTGGTGCAGCCTAGGGGATCGTAGGTGTTTGGACCGGGCGAGGCGGAATGCCAACAGCAGCTTAAGAACGCCATGGATGGCGGTTTGGGCATCTTTCTGTAGCCCCCTGATATATGGGTCAAGTTCCCTGACCTGTATAGGGGAGATGGGGTGCATCTTGCTAACAAGGGCAACGACATTTTTCTTTCAGATCTCAAGTGAGGGGTCCTGGCGGTGCTGGATCGCATGGTGGGGGCCAAGGCCTAAGCAGAGGCTTGACCTTTGCTGTGGCGGGGTAGCACGATCAGGATGGAAATGGTGAGTGGCTCAAGGCCGGGAAGGGGTGATCTTCCTTGGAACAATCTGGCTCGGCCTTCCTTAGTGGGCCTTTGCGGCTTCTGGGGTGGTGGGTCAGGGGTTCTCTTGAACATGCCACACTGCTGGTCGAAAGCTACCTTCAGTGGCTTGAGATCAGAGCAGGTGCATCACCCAGAAGGGAATGAAGGTGGTCAGGAGTTTGACACCTGTCATATTCCTCAGTACATTTCTGGTAACCCCTCACTAGTATTTGTTGTTATTAAATAAGTAATAAAGTGGCCCTTGTTAAATCCATATCGGTGTCTGTCTCTTTATTCCGACTGGGGGGGCAACAGACACATCCCAGCATAGGCATGCTGAAAGATGCCCCAGAGGAAGTCTAAGCAGACCAGGTTTCCATTGTAGATGCCACTTTGATCCCTGAATGGGTAAGGGGAGTGCCATCTTTAGGAATGTTGAGGAGGCCCTGGAAGACCATTTTATTTGCCAATGCGTTTAGTGAGGTGTAAAATGCAGGCATCTTGTGGGGGAGTGCTTGGGGTTTTATTATACTGGTTTTAAACGGTAACATTTTAATTGTGACTTGAGAACCAGCAGGAGCTATGAGGAAATATGGGTTATAAACAAATTAAAAAAGCAAACCACTGGAATTCTAACAGGACGGTTATTCCTTTGCATTAGCATACAGCTTTCTTTTCATTTATAAGCATCCCTATTCCCTATGTTCAAGGCTTGTTACACCAGTAAAGTATTTCTTCTTGTTTATGCTTTGTTGATATACCTGGATCAATGAGTTAATTTTTTAAAAAGTGATAAAATTTAAGTAAATGGGACCAGAGTGTCTTTATCCAATAATAAAAAGGATCAGTTGACCAGGGCCTACCACCAGGCTCATGGGAATGTCTCCTCTAGCAGTATCATGCATCATAATCTCACTCGAGAGCTCATACTTTCCTTCTCCCTTGCAAAGGTTGGAAGGGTGCAGCACTGTGCACAGCCATGGGGAGGGGCAGCAAGCACTCCCATCTTGAACTTAATTGGTGTATATTTCCACATGTGTTTATGCATGTCAAATCTCAGCCAACTAATGGCAACCCTGTAGGGTTTTCAGGGTAACAGCTGCTCAGAGGGGGTCGGCCACTGCATCCCTCTGCCTAGCAATCCTGGACTTTCTTGGCAGTCTCCCGTCCAAGCACTAACCAGGGCTGACCCTGCTTAGCTTCCAAGATCTGACAAGACTGGGCTAGCCTGAACCAGCCTGGTCACAGCCTATAGCTCCCTATGAGCTGTTTATTTATTTACATTTATATCCCGCCCTCCCTGCGCGCGGGCTCAGGGCGGCTTACAGTACACAGGTGTAATACAACACCATAGTTACACCAACTATGTTAAATATTACATCAAAATTATTTCAAAGCAGGGGTTGGCCACCTGTGAGAAACAACAATTTAAACCGTAGTCAATGAAGCAATTAAGGTTTTTTAAAAAATCTTTAAGATTGTAATTCTGTTTAAATTTGCCATAAGGCTTGAGTGAATCTGTAGCTGAAGGGCAGGGATTTTTTCTTCTTCCAGTATCGGCCATTTTCCCAGTTGTGTCAGCAAGGGGGGCATTAGTTTATATTTTGCTGGGAGCCCACCAGTGCCTGTTTGAGGCCCAGGCCACATGGGGCTTGATATGTCAACACAAGGACTGGGTGGAGAAAGGGGGGTGGGAACACACACACACACACAGTTCCAGCAGCAGCTTCACCTCAGCAAGACTTTGTGCTGCTTTGACTTATTTGTATAATTCATGAAAGCCAATGTTGTGCTAGTGACAGGGCCAATTCCCATTCTGCATTTCCAAGTCATCGTGCAAACCTTACATGTGGCTTCAGACCTCTCATTAAACCCAGCTCCCTCCTTTATCCATCCAGACCTTACCCTTTTAATGCTGAAGCTTTGCCCTTAATTTAATTGCAGTGCTTACAGCAGAACGTCAGGTTCCTTTCCTGATCCCTTTGGTATTTTGTACAAACTGGTAAAAACAATCAAATTTCACTCTTAAGTTTTCCTTTTCGTTTTATAAAAAAGGTAATTATATATTTGCTACATTAACAGCTTTAAAAATAAAGCATGTATGCAGGATTTGACAGCCAGTGACACATTGGTCAATAGAACAGTAGCAACACTAGGGATCCTATTAAATGAAATAAACTTGTGTTACCATGTCTCTGGGGGATTTTCAGGACACTGAGCCTGAGATGTTAAGAATATTCTTGTTTACATCAGTTTGTGGAGAGGTTTTTGGGGTTTTTTTGCTTGTTTGCTTGCTTGTTTGTTTTAAGAAAGAAAAATCTCAAGATTCTCCTCCAAATTATTGTCTGGTGCAGAATTATTGACTCCCCCCATACAAAATATATTTGGGGGGGGGGGTAGGCTGGGTCCCATGCTAGCCTCTGGCTACTTCCTCCTGAGTCTTAAGCCTAGGAACCCTGAGAAAAAGAATAAAACCCGTAATCATTGTTACCAGTTTGAAAAATTTCATGAAATGTAAACAAAATCCAGCTACAGCAAGTCTTCCCTTATCCTCTAAAAACCACAAAGAACACATGTAGCCAAAAGCAGGGGTATGACAAAAAAAATGGTGGGTTGTTTTTTTTTTTGCTTCAGGTAGATTGGACCCCAAAAATATCAGTTTCAGAGCTTTCTCTCTCTTCTGTTCTTCTCCCAGCCTAAATTGTATCACCAAGCTAAAGGAAAGCTTCTTTGTGTCACAACAGCTTACTGTCTACGGGCTGGCACTATTGTAGGGCTGTAAATCCACACACTTTTTCCAAGCAGTATGATCCTGAAATTAACACATTCCTCACATCATGTTCAAAGGAACCTTGGTTGAACACAACCACATACATGCACCCAGACCTTCAAGGGTCCAACGGGATACAACAGACACATGTGTCATCACACCATTTGTAACCCTATTCCATGTATTCTGCCACTGGATCTCACCAGTTTAGCATAGTGGTTAAGAGCATGGACTCTAATCTGGGAGAACTGGGTTTGAGTCCCCACTCCTCCACATGCAGATGTTGGTGTGACCTTGGGCCAGTCATAAGTTCTTTCAGAGCTGTTCTTTCAAGGGCAGTTCTCAAGAGAGTTCTCTCAGCCCCACCTATCTCACAGGGTGTCTGTTGTGGGGAGGGGAAGGGAAAGGGATTGTAAACCGCTCTGAGACTCCTTTAGGTAGTGAAGGGTAGGGTATAAATCCAATCTCCTCCTCCTCTTCCTTCTTCCACATCAATGGTGATGAGACACAACTGAAGAGGAGGTGACCAACACACATCCAGTACATTGCCCTACCATAGAGAGAGGGAGCCAGACGTGTAGCTCTGCGTTAGTAAGATAAGTTGTGGGTGGAGTGTCCCACCTTCCAGACTTGCCCTGCTGCCACCCTGCTTGGGTGAAACGAGCAAAGATTCCCTTGATGGCTGCATGTAATTATGAAGCATGGTAGCCTTCCTGTATCTTCATGCTGCAGAAGAGATGAATCTCAGGGAGCAAGGGAGACCGGTAGTGAGAGGCAAAAGCAGATTCAGTTTTGAGCAACTCTTTCCAAGTAGCCTGACACAGTGAGGAGAGACCTGTCAGGATTAAGGCTGCAATCATACGCACCTTTAGATCCAACATAGCTGCAAATGCCTGATAGATGTAAAGGGCATGATCAGACAGCAACAGCTGGGAAATGTCCCGCAGTTGTCGGCAACCCGTCCTGCTCTGCCACAGAAGTGGAGTTAAAAGACACCCGGGGAAAGTCCGGCTCTAACTGGTTCCAATGGGCTATGGACGGACTTTCCCCTGTCTGGTTGCGCAAGCACACTCTCATACCGTCGGGATGGTCTGATCATTCCATCCCGACTTGGTGCCATCCCCCCCCCTTGCAGTATGCACATAACCGCATACTCCATAGGGAGCCCTCAGTGCGGAGGTGTGATTCCTCATTTATGTCCATGGGAAACAAACAGGGGGGGGGAAAGACTCACCCGCTGTTGCGTCTGATCACACAGTGATGGGCTGAGCCTGCAGCTACAAAAGGATTCATGATCTCGCAACTGTGTGTCAAATTCATCCAGGGGAAATAGCCTTGCTTCCCCTCCACTCCGTCTGGCATGTGTGACCACAGCCTGAGTCACATAATTGCATTGTCTGTATTTTATTGTGTATTATTTTATGTATTGTTGCTATCAGGGGTCATTTCATAGAAAAAGAGGTGCAGGAGCTTATTAGCATAACTCATTAGCATACCTTATTTGCATATGCCACACCCCCTGACCTCACTGGAAGTGTGTCAGAAGGCAACACCCACCACTCAGGCTCCACTGCTAGCTATTGGGGGGGGGGGATGTGCAGATCTGTCCTTGCAGAGGAGGGAGAGCTTGTACCTGAATAAAACTTGGTCTTAAAGGTGCCACTGGACTGTTTTGGGCTGGGGGGCCAGTGGGGGGGGGCTGTGCAACTTACGGTACCTGGCTGCTTCTTGCTCTGACTGAGGGCTGCTGGGAGCAAGGAGTGGGGCTTGTTGCATGTTCCCACCCCCTGGGCTCTTTACTGCTGGAGCTCCACTCCTGTGCGCTCCTGCAGGAAATGACCCCTGGTTGTTATACATACATGTTGTGTGCCATCCTGTGTCCTGCTTGTGGGAAATGGAGCAGGATAGAAATTTGTTGTTGTTGTTGTTGTTTAAACCATAGTTACAAGTAACTAGCATCAGATCCTGGTTTCAGATCCTGTTTTAAGGAAGTAAAACTAAGCAAATTTAGTGGGAGGGTTGAGTTCAGATGATCCACCAACTATAGTTAGTTTAATTAAACCATGTTAGTTTAATTAAACCATGACCTTGTGGAAAATCTGAACTAAGCCAGTCCCACAGCATCACTGTCCCGCCAACCCAGCGGCTCGAAAGTAATTGCAAGTAGAGAAATGGGTACCTGCCTTAGAGGCGGGGGGCACCCTCCTCCTGGTTCCGTGCCAGGAGGGTTGACGGTGACGACGGCAGTAAGAGAAGCAGCGGCGGCGAGGAAGAACAATGGCAGCATCTGGCGGACTGTGAGAGCGACGACAACATCGGATCGAGGCGGAACCGGATGACGCAACTGCAGAGCGACGCGGCGCGGCTGGAGCCCGAAGGGACGAGTAGCCGGGAATGCCGCAGTCCAGGAGCAGTGCGCATCAACGGAGGGTCCATCTGCAGCCCGCTGATGGTCGCCGCTCACCGGAGAATGCCGAGACTACGCCGAAGCCACTGAGAACGGAGAGAAGCCTGTCGTCCGGGTGCTGTTAGGCAACCCCTCCCTCCACAATTGTCGCCCTAGGTAGGATCTGACTACAAAATGTAGGCCACCTGTAAACCGCTCTGAGACCCAGTAGGGGTCATGAGCGGTATAGAAGTCACATGTAAATTCTGAGCACTTGATCATTATTAGCTTTAACTGGCCAGTATGCAGCAGGGATACTAATATGGGGAAAAGATTAGCAGTCTCTCTAAAAGCAAACAGGGTTTTGCTAGGGAAAAGAGCCTCTCTTATGTTGTCACTCTTTAAGTGTGCCTGCATTCTGACAAGGAGAAAACGAGAATAGATGCCAAACATTTAAAATATAATATACAAAATGCAATATTCACCTACTTAACACGCTCTGTGAGAAATGAATCTATCAATCATACAGTTTAACATTTCACTGCTCCATTGTTGTGTCATGTTAGTGCTACCAGACAGATTGAGTTAATATCTATAAAAATATCTATAACAAATCTGGGTCCCTATGCAATATCTATAGCAAATCAGGATCCCTACGCAAGAACAACTCCTTAAAACTAGAATGGATGCCAAGCATTTAAAATACAATATTAATCTAATTAACAAGCTTTGAGAAATGAATCCATCAATCATACAGTTTAACATTTCAGTGCTCTGTTGTTGTATCAGTGCTACCAGATAGATTGAGTTAATATCTATAACAGATCTGGATCCCTACACAAGAACAACTCCTTAATAATCTCCCACATTGATGCCCACAACATATGGTTTGTTAATCCAGGTTATTGCTTTAGTTATTGCTTTAGCTGCAAATGAACAATCTCAAAACTGATTAACAGCCGACACAGACGGGGGCAGCAGTATAACTTGGCTGAAGTGTAGGCAATTCCATTTTTGACTATCATTTGTGTACAGTCTGGCCTCCTTTGCCTTATGCTTGCAGAGGGAAGCATATGGTAACCAAACCTGGATTGTCCAAGAGTTTAAATGCTGATGGAAATAGTTTGTTTAGAATAGATGCTATGTAAGGTAGAAAACCATCTAGCAACTGCACCTACAAAGCAGGAAGTCCTATATAAGAAAACGAAGCCAGAAAGTTACAAAGGAAGAATATGGACAGAGCTGAGGCCTTCAGGGTAAAATAAGGCATCCATTGTGAGGGTCATAGATGGAACATTCCATTTACCTTGAATCCCTCTTGGAAAATTCTTTCTCTTTCCTGAGAATTGTTGGAGTTTGAGAATTGGTTTATTTATTTACTAGGAAAAAGGCCCGTTGTGGAAATAAATACAACGGCCTCTAGAAAGAGGCTCTGGGCGGGTGCCCCGGCCTTGGACACTCAGTGTCAATTTGCTGTGGCAACCTCAGCAGGGTATAATGACACTGAGTCAACCATTTTCTCCAGAGGAACTGATCACTGCTACCTAAAGAACAGTTGTAATTTTGAGTGATCTCCAGCCCTCACCTAGAGATTGCCAACGATGGTTCCCCAGAAGGGACTAGTTGGTTTGGAGGGTGGAGTCTATGGCTTTGTACCTGTCCAAGGTCCCACGCCTCCTGAAACCTCACCCTCTCCAAGCTCCATCCCTCACATCTCCAGGAATTTCCCACCTGGAGTTGGCAACCCTATCTCCTTCCCAGCCAATCATCAACCTACCTTTATTTCCCCCTCACTCTTCAGCTTTCCACCCCCCACACACCTGCAGCCTCTCCCGTGCTCTGAAGCCCTGACTGCTATGTCACATTGGCTGTCATATGGGAGCCACCTCAGCAGTATATAAGGATACAGAGCCCACCATTTTCTCCAGGGGAACTGATCTCTGCCATCTGGAAGGCAGGACTCAGGCAAAGCAACCAATGGATAGGGAGACCCTCTGAATGACAGATCAGAGAGCGAACTGATTTTGGAGCGTGTGGAATGTTCTGGAGAAGTGCCACCACCATTCGGCTTTTATTTATAAGGGAGATTGTTTACCTTTCTCATACAGACTCATTCAAGGCAGATTGCACAGAGTAAGTCAAATACAATCAACAGAATGAGGCATCCAATAAACTGTGCAATAGGGTTTGGGTTCCAAAAATCTAACAGCAAGCAAGATGGGTCACCATGTTAGTCTGTCTGTAACAGTAGAAAAGAAGAAGAGTCCAGTAGTACCTTAAAGACTAACAAAATATGTGGCAGAGTATGAGCTTTCGTGAATCACTGCTCACTTCTTCAGATATCAAAGAACAAGCAGAAATCTAAAATAGAGCTAAAACAAAGCATAAGTATTTAAATATGACATGTTAAATGATGCAGAAATTACATAGTAGAGGCATACTTACAGTAATGAACAGTATACAGAAATATAGTCTACAATCCTTATACCTTTATCAAAGCATCTTTCTGAGCCATTTCGTTACAGTACATGTTTATTACCTGTGTAAAAAAGTCCTCCTGAATAATTCTGTTTTGCTTAGCTTGTAAAAAGCCAGGAGAGTGAGAGCCTTTCTGACCTCATCAGGCAGGCCATTCCATAATGTTGGACCCCAACAGAGAATGCACATTAAGGGTGTGCATTACAAAATTCTCAAGACAAAAATATACACAGAAATCACTGGTTTGGATTATTAATATGATTTCTCTGAACAGAATTACAAACCAGTGATTCTTGGGAATTACAAACTCCCCACAAACAATCTATGTTTCTCTCCCCGAGTTCATTGCTTAGCAGCAATGCAGCTTGGAAGTATGTTTTTCTTTGATTCTACTGATTTCCTAGGCACTAGCATTTCTCCCTTCCAATCGGATCCTTGCAAGGGAGGAGCACAGAGCACTCCCAGCCAATCAACTTCGGAATCAAGCTACAGAGATCTGTTTTTTTTATTGCTGTCCCCTTTGTGGGTGCAGACCCCTTTCCCCCCTCTCCAAGTAGGGTAACTGGAGACACCTAGTTCAGGGGCCCCTAGATGTTGACCCCTTGGTCCAATTTGCTTGAAATTATGGGGTTCTTTAATGGACAGGCAGTAGTACCTCCACTGCAATGTTGGTGTCATTTGGTTGAAAAACAGCCACTTCTGCACCCCTGGGAAAAGCCCCTTCTTTCTTACTTTATGAAAGGGAACAAAGAACAGACCACAAGAAGGAAGGATGTCTAACAGAGTTATCAGTGGAAAGGCAAATTCAGTCACTGTTAGAGTAGAAAAATGAAATGAATGCGGACAAGGTCTTTCTTAATTGCCAATGACTGACACCATTTCCCCCTGATAGGAATCAGTGTAGAGAACGACCATTGGACACTTACCGTGAGGGGTCCTTCTCCTCTGAGAAAAGGAGGACATCTGATTGGGTTATTCCCACCGTGCTACCAGGGAGGCAGGAAGTAGTTTTTTCCCCTTCCTGTTGGCGCCCTCGGAATAGCCCCGCCTCAGTTCTGGGACTCCGAAAGCAGTGTGCGCAGCCTGTGAACCCTAGCCTTGCCCTATAAGATATAACTGTAAACATTAACTTTAACATGCAAACATCCCTCTCTGAACCATAAGAAAAAATTGTCAGAGCAGGTACAGGAACACAAGAAAAGAAGTCAGCACAGAGAAAAAAGGACAGAGGATGACAGAGGGAGGGCCCAGATGTCCTCCTTTCCTCAGAGGAGAAGGACCCCTCACGGTAAGTGTCCAATGGTCGTTCTCTCTCTGAGGCGGAGGACATCTGATTGGGACCTTCCAGAGCAGTGTCCCCTATCTGGGTGGATTGTCATCCTCTTCCAGTGCTATTGCGTGCTGCAGAACTCTTCGACCGAACGCCGCTTCTGCTGACGCCATCGTATGAATCTTGTAATGTCTTGTAAACGTGGAGATCGAGGACCACGTCGCCGCCCTGCAGACTTCTTCCACGGATGCTCTGTTGAGGAACGCCGCGTTAGACGCTGCACTTCGTAGGGAATGCGCTGTGATGCCGTTTGGTGGATTTTGGCCTGCGGCTCTATACGCTTCCACGATGCAAGATTTGAGAACAGAGCTGATGGTAGACTTTGCCATTCGTTCTCCCTTGCGAGGTGGGGAAATGCCAAGGCATCTGACTTCCTCAAAGCTACCGTTCTGGTGATGTAGATCTTCAAGGCCCTTCTCACATCCAGTGTGTGCCAGAGCCGTTCTTTGGGATGCTTAGGGTGCGGACAAAAGGAAGGCAAACAGATTTCTTGAGATCAGTGAAATGTAGAGTCTACTTGGGGTGAAAAGTAGGGTCTGTCATAAGCACCACCTTGTCCTTGTGAAAGACACAGCACGATGATTTCACTGACAAGGCGCTCAACTTGGAGACTCTTCTTGCCAAAGTAATGGCAACTAGAAACAGGGTTTTCATTCTCAGCCATTTCAGATCGACCTGCTGAAGAGGTTCAAAAGGTGGTTTCATCAGAGCATTGAGAACTACGTTAAGTTGCCACGTAGGAAAACGATGCGTAGTAGGAGGAGACTTAGTCGCCGCCCCTCGAAGAAAAAGCCGCACATGAGGATGCTCAGATAGTTTGACCCCGTCTACAGTGGGAAGCACCGTGGCCAGAGCAGCGAGCTGTCTGCGCAGAGTGGAAGGTCGGAGACCCGCATCTAACCCATCTTGTAGGAAGGCTAATAACGAAGGCAAGGATGGAGAAAAAGCATCGATCTTCTTGCGCCGACACCATCTAACGAATACTTTCCAAGTATAGTTGTAGATACGAGTCGTGGATTTTCTCCTGGATGCCATGATGGTGTCCAAAACTTGCTTGGAGAAACCTAACCTCGATAACTCTTGCCGCTCAATCTCCACGCGGTCAAAGACAGCCATGCTGGATCCGGATGCCAGACCGGTCCCTGATGTATCATGTCCGGAGACACCGGTAAGGACAGTGGAGGCTGAATCGACATCTGCTGTAACATTGAGAACCACGGATGTCTCGACCACTTGGGGGCTACTAGAATGACTTCTGCCTGAAGCTCCTTGATTCTGCGTAACATCCTGGATATCAGAATGAAGGGAGGGAACGCATAAAGTAACCCCGGCAGCCACTCCGCCGTGAGTGCATCCGTTGCCTCTGCGCTCTGGTGGAAGTATCTGGTGTAATACCTCGGCAACTTGTGGTTGCTTGGCGATGCGAAGAGGTCTAACGCCGGCTGTCCATAGCACTCCACGATCTTGAGAAAAAGCGTTGGATGTAGAGCCCATTCTCCCTCTTGTAGTGTTTGTCTGCTGAGCCAGTCCGCTTGTACATTGTCGGCCCCTTTGATGTGTTCCGCTCGCAGGGACGCGATGTTCTTCTCCGCCCAATACAGAATCTTCATGGATTCCTTGTGCAATTGACAAGACCTGGATCCGCCCTGCTTGTTCAATTGGGCTTTTGCTGCGATGTTGTCTGTTTGCACGAGAACATGTTGACCTCGAAGTTGCGGGCTGAACTTCATCAGAGCTAATCGGATTGCTCGGATTTCCAGGAGGTTGATAGGAAGAGATTGCTCTGTCGTCGACCAAACTCCCTGTACCGGAATGCTCTCCAAAGTCGCTCCCCATCCCAGGAGACTTGCGTCTGTGAATAACTCTCTGAAGTTGGTCACGTAATAGGATTTCCCGGCCATGAGATTGTTCAAGTCCGTCCACCATCTTAGACTTTCCTTGACGGTGAAGGGGACTCGTAGATTGAGAGTCTGTTTTTGCATGATGTTCAATTGATACTGATGCAGGAACTTCTGTAATATCCTGGCATGCATACGACCCCATTGGATCATGTCGATGCTTGCGATCATGAGACCCAAAAGGCTGGCCAACTCCATCAATGGAGACATCCTGCTGTTGAAGACTCGTGTGGCGATGGTCTTGATCCTCTGTGCCTTGGATCTTGGTAGGGACAGCAATGTGTTTGTGGTGTTGATCATTGCTCCCAGATGTTCGACCTGTTGGCTCGGCCGTAGACAGCTTTTCTCCAAATTTATTAAGAAACCATGGTCTCGAAGGCATTGAATAGTCTTTTCCGTATTGATAAGTGCCTCTTGACGCGAGCTCGCCCTTACGAGGAGGTCGTCGAGATACGGATGCACATGGACCCCCTGAGTTCTGAGAAGGCTCACAGGATTGATAAGTAGTTTGGTAAAGAGTCTGGGCGCTGTGGAGAGGCCAAAGGGAAGCGCTCGGTATTGGAAATGTTGACCATAAATGCAAAAACGGAGGTACCTTTTGTGTGCCGGATGTATTGGTACATGTAGATACGCTTCTGTCAAGTCTATAGATGTCAGAAATTCGTTGGGTGCTAACGAGTCCGCTATTGATCTCAAGGTTTCCATGAGAAAGTGACGCAGACGGATAAATCTGTTCAAAAACTTGAGATCTAATATAGCTCTCCAGTTCCCGTTCTTTTTGGGAACCATGAAGAGAATGGAGTAAACTCCCCGGCCCGACTCTCCTGCTGGAACTGGTTCTATGGCCTTGATGGCTAGGAGGTGTTTCAACGCCTTGTTGACAATTGCTCTTTTGTTTACAGATTTGCTTGCTGGAGATTGCAGAAAACGCTCCGGTGGTTGACTTATAAATTCTATTGCGTATCTGTGAGAGACGACCTCTAAGGCCCAGGCATCCGCCTGCGCAACTGCCCAGTTTCTGGCAAAATGAAGAAGTCGAGCTCCCACCGGTGACTCGGCATAGTCAATTTTGTTTGGACTTGAAGTCCCTCGCACCCCTATCACTTTTGTTGAACTGTGACCGATGAAAACGGGGGTTGAAGGAACCACGTCTGCTTGCCTGTTTGGATGCCTCCCATGTGGTTCTCCTGTTGTCTTGACGAAATCGCTGTAAGGTATGCTGGGTACGAAAGGGCTGAGGGGTACGTTTGTCCATGTTCTTCAGAGAGCGAGGCATCGCCTTCTTCTTATCTCTGGTTTCCACTAGGATACTGTCCAGAGAGCCCCCGAACAACCTTGAAATGGATAGGCGGTCACGATGGACTTGGAGAGATTATCCGCCTGCCACGCTCGTAGCCACAGAATTCGTCTGGCTACTGCCGTTGAAGCCAAACCCTTGGAAGCGAAGGAAATAATATCTAAAGTTGCATCCGCCGTAAAGGAGTCAGACTTCAGTGTTCGCGAGATACCTTCCAGCACTGCTCTGTTGTTTTCAGGGATGAGTTGAACTAACTTCCTTAACCAAACTATGGAGGCTCTGGCAGCGATGGAGGCAGTGGAGGCTGCTTTCACCATCATGGCAAAAGATTCGTGAATGCGTCGTAGTGTCGCCTCCAACTTCTTGTCTGATGCTTCCCTAAGGTTGCCCAAGCTGTCTTCAGATACCAGGCCTGCTGTCTGGAGCGCAGCCACTGGAGCATCTACTGGTGAAACCTGTAATAACTCATTGGCATAATTAGGCATGGCATAAAGCTTTTTGGTAAATGCGGGAAACTGCTTGTTAACTACAGGCTTGTCCCAACCAGACCTCAACTGCCTCTCAAAATATTCTAGAAAGGGAAAAACTTTCTCTGTACATTCCTCAGGAGGAAAAAATTCTTTATTGCCCCCTGATTTGGATCTAATCTTAGCTCTGGCCGCTTTCTGGTACTCAGAAGCAGGTACATCATGTAACTCCAATGCCTTCATAGCTTTAGATAGGAGATACTGGTAATCCTCAGCCTTAAAGAATCTACTAGTCTGTTCAGGGAGTTTGAGCTCCTCTGATTCCTCTTTGGATAAAAATTCGCCCTCCTCACGTTCCTCAATAGAGGAAGCATTAGAGTCCATCTCTTCTCCCCACTGATCCTCTATCTGTCCCTTGGGGGGGGGAATAGGGACAGGGAGGGACTTCTTTGCCGCTTTGGTAGGCCAACTGGGCAGGGAGGACTGCTGGTGAGGACCCTGCTGTGGGGGTGGGGGCTGAGACTGAGTTGTTTTGGCCACCTCCTGCTGCACAGAGCGTCTAATGAACTCCATGAGTTCAGAAGGATCGATTAGGACCGCGTCTTTGGAGGGCTTACCAGAAGAAGTGCTATTGTGGTCCGGAGGTGCCAAAGCTGTGTCATCAGGGAACCGTTTGAAGGAGCGTCCCGCAGCCTCTTGCAGCACCCCAACGGGAGGTCCAGGGCCTGAAGCCGGATCCTCAAAATGGCTGCCGCCCGTCCGGGGACGTGACGTTACAATGGCGGGCTCTTCAGACTCAAGCGGCAAGCGGCGCTTTTGGGCGCCTCGCGCCGCTGCCGCCGCCCCGGCCACTTCCGTTGCAGGCACACGATCAAACTGCAAGAGCTGATCGGGCCCGACGACTTCCCGCGCTGCTGCCGATGCGGTCAGCATATCTCCCTCGTCCTCCGAAGAAAAACGTTCGGGAAGTTCCTTTGAAGCCATTGTCGCGCTTCAAATTCTCCTCAGGACCTCGAGTCCCGACGTCTTCGCCCCAAGCGGAGGCAGTAGAGGGAGAGAGAACTTGAAAAGAGCAAAAGAAGCAAGACGAAGTGAAAGGGCAAGGCGAGTTAGAGTAAAGGGAAAGATTAAAGAAAGAAGGAGAAACGGTTGAAATTTCAGCTAGAGCTTGCTAACTATGCTGCTACTCCCTGGTGATGCAGGAACAGAACTGAGGCGGGGCTATTCCGAGGGCGCCAACAGGAAGGGGAAAAAACTACTTCCTGCCTCCCTGGTAGCACGGTGGGAATAACCCAATCAGATGTCCTCCGCCTCAGAGGGAGAACTGCCCTTACCGAAAGATACACCTACACTGTTCATTACCTGGCCTCAAGTTGGGGGGCTTAGCAAAGGGCCTGTTAAATCAAATACCTTGGTCCAATTCTGTCCAGGGCTGGTTGCAGACCCAGACTCCAAGCCCCCCCCACCTCCTGGAGCCAGTGTCTGGATGGAGAAGACCTGGGACACTTGAAATGGAGGTGATGAAGAGCAGGACATGCACTCACCATCCTACCACTGAGCTGCAGGTGACGGGGTGCTACCAGGTGCCACCTCAGCTGCAATTGTGGCCTCCAGAGATAGCAGAAGAATACAAGCCAGGTTCAGTTAGGGATGGCCAGGTATGGAGAAGGCTGATGCAGGCTGCCACTGACCCAGGAAACCTGGGGCCAGTTGGAGACAAGTGCCATCAAGCAGGGAGAGATGGGAGAGTGCAGCAGCTGTTCCAAACACTCCTGAAGACAGCTGCGATTTGTTCTGGGTGACTGAGAGCTGCCCACCACAGAGGGGAGGGCATGACCAGATAAGGGGTGGTGCTTTGGGGGAGGGGCTTCAGGGATGGACAGGCCACCAGGGAAACTTTGGTGGAAAGGGAAAAGTGCCAGGGCCCCATCCCCATTGGTGGCCTGGGCATGCAGCCAGGTGAAGCGAGTAGAGGCAACTTTTAAATCATTCTCACCTTCCTCAAGGCCCAGGAGGAGGCAGACTAAATCAGCTCCAGGTTGCTGGAGCTGTCTGGCCAGGTCAAGAAAGGACAAGAGCTAAACCCCCCAACTTGAGGCCAGGGAAATGACCAGTGATGACAGAGGGATGGCAGGTGTGGTCCACAGGGGAGTAGCATCACAATTTATTTGAATTTGATTTTAAATTGAATTAGTCTTTAAATTAGAGGGAGGACTATGTTTAATTCAAATATGTCCACAAGTACCAGTTGTTGTCCTCTAGCTGTAACCTTGTTGTACCCCCACTTAAGATGGCCCACTTCGCATCTATCATAGTCTATTCTTTTTGATAGTGGTTAGGGGTGTGCACTGGAAAAAACATAATTTTAATTCCATTTCATAATTTAAGAGAGGGAAGGTAAATTGCTTTTAAGAATTCTCAAGAATGTTGTTTTATTGTGAAGACTCATTAGGTTCCAGTTCCACTTGCATAATGTTTGGATTGGATATCTGCCCATTGCTTTCCACATGTGAAAAATGACAGATTTTCCTAAGCAGACTTCCCCCCACACACACCAAATGGTATAAATATTTCAGGGAACCTAGTCCAACCTCTCTTCTAAATTCTTCCCAAGTTTCAAATGATTTGGACAAATGGATCAGATTTTACAGATCCTCAGATAAAGTGCTCCTGGCCATCCTCTTTGCATAACAGAATATGGCAGAAGAATGGCCACTGGTTTTATGGAGTGGTTTTTTTTTAACCCAAACAGTAACTGTGATTAAAAGTAACCCTTCTACTGTGTCTGTGACATTACCCCAAATAAATAAATCTGAAAAAGAAGGAAAAAGGTAACCCACTAACTGAAAAGCCAACAAACCAAGGGGAAAAAACCCAGACAGTGATAAACAAGAAATAAGCTCCCCAGAAGTATGAAAAAGGAAAGGGAGAAGGCCAAAACAAACCAAATATTAAACCACACAGAACATAAAACAACAACAATATCTTTCCTGAATTTCTCTCCATGACTAAATGTGGTCTCCTACTAACCCTCCCCTGGGAGGAAAGGATGGAGGATAGACTAGCTAGTAGCAATAATAAATTAATCAATCGAGTCTGCTGAGAAGCACAGTGCTGGCAGAATCCATCCATCCTGGGTCTAGCCAAAACAGGCTTCTCTCCCAAGATGCAAGGAACAGTGAGTTCAGCCCACACAGCACATACAGAGCCCAAAATGGTCAATGTAATGGATGGCGGCAGTTTAAAATTCCCCTTCCCTCCAAGACAGACTTGTGGTTGGCCCACTCAACTTGTCTCATTGGTCCAAGGGTTAAAATTGACTGGAAGAAGTGCTGCTTCCCAGGGAATGGTGACAAACATTAAAAAAAGAAAGGGGGAAAAAAAGACATGCAGGCTCTGTTAAATTCCTGATAATTCCTGTGGTAAGAGTTCTGGGAGTCATTCTGGGAAAACTCTGCCTTATATATAGCTGAGGAAGCAAGGTGACTTTTAGGACTGGCAATATCTGACTGCACACCCCTAGTCGTGGCTCTCACCTTGTAGAATAGGTTCCCTGAGGAGATGAAGGGAGTGCCATCTTTAGACGCTTTGAGGAATCACTAAACCATTTTACATGACGATGATGATGAGGGGTGTTTTTGATACATACTTTTTGCGTGGGGCAGTAGATGGAATTTTATGTATTATGTAT
>NW_015160895.1:21588-30754 GCF_001447785.1 Gekko japonicus | reverse complement strand
ATAAACAATGTAATAAATATTGCCAGCTTCAAGGGGCCTAATGCAGGGCATCATATCCCCACTGAGCTCTCTCCCCTGCCTAAACCTTACCCTCTCCAGGCCCCAGTCTGCAGTTTCCGGGAATTTCCCAAACCATAATTGTCAAATTTAGTCAGGAAGCAGATAGCAAATGTTGAGGTAATCCAGAGTGCTTCTATTAGCATCTTGTGGCTTGGCTATGTGCCCAAGCCTGTTGGATGGTATTTAATTTACACTTGTTCTGTTCATCTACTGGATGCCAAATGAAGCACAAGCTAAGGCCATTTATTTATAGTCTACTGAAAAGACTCTTGTTGATGTCTAAAGATTTGGGGTCAGGTCTCCAGGTGGATCCAATCAGTTTGTCATGTCGCAAATAATTGACATATCTTTTTCTAGCCTGGCTTCATGCTAATTTGTTAGTCTGATACTTAATATATAATGTGAAAGTACCAAAAATAGCAGGATAGTGTCAAGAGAGGGAAAGTAGAAAAACAACTGTGATGGAAAGATTAAAAAAAATGCAGATCTAATTATATTTTAATTCAGTCCATGAGTTAAAGTGCTACAGTTTTTAAAAAGAAGAAAGGGCCTTGTAGAGCTGTGATGTTTTATATACCTCACAGGGTGACTGTTGTGGGGAGGGGAAGGGAAAGGAGATTGTAAGCCACTCTGAGACTCCCTTGGGTAGTGAAGGGCGGGGTATAAATCCAATCTCTTCTTCTCTCTCTTCTTGAAATCACAGGATTTCTTGACAAAAATACATGAAAACTGTAACGAGAAAAGTATGTTCCATGGGGGAATAAGTGATAATTTAAATGTGACTGCACCATTTTGAAGTGAACAAGCTATATCCTTTCAGTGCCTGGTATTTTCTGAATTTAAAAATTGAAAACTTAAAAATCTGCTTGATTCTTTAGCATTGAACTTTTGTCATGATTTCAAGGATCGCATACCAAGACACATAGGAAGCTGTCAGGAACAAGCACTATACAAAAATGCAAAAGAAATAACAAACAGATGAAACTGACCGATGAAAGTATTTTAGTGAAAGAGAATGAAAGAATCTTCAACAATATGGACTGAAAGGTTAAGTGGAACATGGGTTGACGAAAATCTCTGGAGTCAAGTTCCATTTTAAAGACACTTCCTCTGAACAACATCAGTTCTTCTGAACAACATACAACATGAAGTTTTATCTGATCTCATCAACTGCAATCATTCCAACTGGATAATATAAAGATCCAGATCCATGATCTGTAACATCTCTTTCAAAACGGGCATGCTCAATAGAAAGGTATGATTTCAAGGATGGCATTCAATTTAGGATCCAGCTTTCTAATATAAATCTACTTTGAACTGAGTGCCATTTTATTTAGAAGAAAATCTTAATTTTCCTTTGGGTACATAAGAACATAAGAGACGCCAATGTTGGATCAGGCCAAAGGCCCATCCAGTCCAACACTCTGTGTCACACAGTGGCCAGAAATACCAGTGCCATCAGGAGGTCCAGCAGTGGGGCCAGGACATTAGAAGCCCTCCCACTGTTGACCCCCCCCCCAAGCACCAAGAAGACAGAGCATCACTTGCCCCAGAGCCCCTAGCTATACCTTGTGGCTAATAGCCACTGATGGACCTCTGCTCCATATGCTTATCTAATTCCCTTTTGAAGCCGTCCATGCTTGTAGCACCCACCACTTCCTGTGGCAGTGAATTCCATGTGTTAATCACTCTTTGGGTGAAGAAGTACTTCCTTTTATCCGTTCTAACCCGACCGCTCTGCAGTTTCATGGAGTGCCCACGAGTTCTTGTATTGTGAGAAAGGGAGAAAAGTACCTCTTTCTTTACCTGCTCTTTCCCATGCATAATCTTATAAACCTCGATCATGTCACCCCTCAGTCGTCTTTTCTCCAAGCTAAAGAGGCCTAAGCGCTTTAACCTTTCCTCATAGGGAAAGTGTTCCAACCCTTTTATCA
Organism: Gekko japonicus; assembly: GCF_001447785.1. Taxonomy (NCBI): domain Eukaryota; kingdom Metazoa; phylum Chordata; class Lepidosauria; order Squamata; family Gekkonidae; genus Gekko; species Gekko japonicus. The sequence goes on along the minus strand of NW_015160895.1, from coordinate 28,760 downwards.
TTCGAGTTGCCCTTTTCTGCACTTTTTCCAAAGCTATAATATCCTTTTTAAGGTGTGGTGCCCAGAACTGCACACAGTATTCCAAATGAGGTCTCACCATTGATTTATATAGGGGCATTATTATATTGGCTGATCTGTTTTCAATACCCTTCCTAATAATCCCCAGCATAGCATTGGCCTTCTTTATTGCAGTCACACACTGTCTCGACATTTTCAGTGAGTTATCCACTACAACTCCAAGATCTCTCTCTTGCTCAGTCTCTGCCAGTTCAGACCCCATCAATGTGTATTTATATTTAGGATTTTTGGCTCCAATGTGCATCACCTTGCACTTGGCCACATTGAACCCCATTTGCCATGTTGACGCCCACTCGCCCATCCTTGACAGATCCCCTTGGAGTGCCTCACAATCCTCACTGGTTTTCACCACCCTGAACAACTTTGTATCATCCGCAAATTTAGCCACTTCACTGCTTACTCCCATCTCCAAATCATTAATGAACAAGTTAAAAAGCAGTGGACCAAGTACTGATCCCTGCGGTACCCCACTGCTTACCACCCTCCACTGAGAAAATTGCCCACCTACACTCACTCTCTGTTTTCTATGAACTAGCCAGTTTTTGATCCATAAAAGGACTTGTCCTTCTATCCCATGATTTTTGAGCTTACTTAGGAGCCTTTGATGAGGAACTTTATCAAAAGCTTTCTGGAAGTCAAGGTAAATAATATCTATTGGATCCCCCTTGTCCACATGTTTGTTCACCCCCTCAAAGAACACTAACAGGTTAGTGAGACAAGATCTTCCCTTACAGAAACCGTGCTGAGTCTGCCTCAATAGGTTTTGTTCATCTATGTGCCTACTAATTCTTTCCTTAATAATGGTTTCCACCAATTTACCCGGTATCGACGTCAGACTGACTGGCCTGTAATTTCCCGGATCTCCTCTGGAACCCTTTTTAAAGATGGGAGTGACATTAGCTACCTTCCAATCCTCAGGAATGGAGGCAGATTTTAAGGAAAGATTACATATCTTTGTCAGGAGATCTACAAGTTCACATTTGAGTTCTTTCAGAACTCTCGGATGTATGCCATCTGGGCCTGGTGATTTTTCAGTTTTTAAGTTGTCTATCAGTTTTAGGACCTCCTCTCTCGTCACCTCAATCTGACTCAGGTCTTTCAACACCCCTCCTGAAATCAGTGGTTCTGGAGTGGGCAAGCACTTCTCATCTTCCACAGTGAAGACGGAGGCAAAAAATGCATTTAGCTTCTCAGCCATTTCCCTATCATCCTTCAATACTCCTTTTACCCCTTGGTCGTCCAAGGGCCCCACTGCCTCCCTGGCTGGTTTCCTGTTTCTAATGTATTTGAAGAAAGTTTTATTGTTGGTTTTTACGTTTTTTGCTATATGCTCCTCATATTCCCTTTTTGCCTGCCTGACCTCAGACTTGCATTTTATTTGCCATAGCCTGTGTTCCGTTTTATCAGCCTCACTGTGACTAGCTTTCCACTGTTTAAAGGAATTCTTTTTACTTTTTACAGCCTCCATTACTCTGTTTGTTAACCATGCAGGCTTTTTCCTATACCTTTTTGTGCCTTTCCTAACCTGCGGAATATATATTTTTTGAGCTTCTAGGATGGTAGTTTTAAATAGATCCCAAGCTTCCCCAATTGTTTTGACCCTTTCTACTTTTCCTTTCAGTTCCCTTCAGTTTCCTCCCCACATGTCCCCTCATATCAGAAAAATTACCCCTTTTAAAGTTAAAAGTGGTTGTGTGAGTCTTTTTGGCCAATTCTCTATTTGTACAAATGTTGAACTCAACAACATTATGATCACTGTTCCCAAGCGGTGCAATCACTTTTACATCTCTCACCAGGTCTTGAGTGTTACTTAGGACCAAATCAAGGATCGCCTCTCCCCTGGTAGGTTCCGTGACCATCTGCTCCATAGCACAGTCATTTAGAGTGTCTAGAAACTCAATCTCTTTTTCCCGACTAGAACACATATTGACCCAATCAATGTGTGGGTAGTTAAAATCACCTATTATTACACAGTGTTTTTGTCTAGTTGCTATCTTTAAGGCATTCATCATTTTATAATCCTCCTCTATCTTTTGATCTGGTGGGCGATAACATGCTTGGATGGCCCAGGTTAACCTGGTCTGGCCAGATCTTGGAAGCTAAGCAGGTCAGCCCTGTTTAGTACTTGCATCGGAAACCACCAAGAAAGGTCAGGGTTGCTATGTAGAGCCAGGCAATTACAAACCACTTCTGTTTGTCTCTTCCCTTGAAAACCCTAGGGGGTCACCATAGGTCAGTTGCAACTTGACAGCTGTTTCCACCACCATACATTCAGTAGATAACTGCAGTTAATTGTGGCTCTTCTTTAGTGTGTGTACCTGTCACGCAGGGCTCTTTTTGTAGCAGGAAATCCTTTGCAAATTAGGTGACACACCCCTAATGTAGCTAATCCTCCAAGAGCTTACAGTAGCCCCTGTAAGAACAGCTCTGTAAGCTCTTGGAGGATTGGCTACATTAGGGGTGTGTCACCTAATATGCAAAGGAATTCCTGCTACACAAAGAGCTCTGCCTGTATGATAGACAACCCAGTATGTGTTTGTGAAGTGTCATAAAGTTGCAGCTGACTTTTGGCAAGCCCAGAGGGTTTTCAAGACTAACCGAAGTCACCCTGGCCTGGATAGCCCAGGTAAGACTGATCTCTTCAGATCTTGGAAGCTAAGCAGGGCCAACTCTGGCAAGTACTTGGAAGGGCAATCTCCAAGAAATTTCAGAGGCAGGACACAGAGGCAGGCCACCCAAACCTCCTCTCTGATATACATCCAAGCCACCAGTTGGGGTCATCAGAAGTCACCATGACTTCCAGGCAAGTGCACGCACACACACATGCGCACACACACAAATAATAATAATAAAAAGACTAACAGAGGTCATTTGCCATTGCCTTCCTCTGCATAGCAACCCTGGAATTCTTTGGTGGTCTCCCATCCAAATACTAACCAAGACCCAACCTGCTTAGCTTCCAAGATCTGACAAGATCAGGCTAACCTGTACACATGGCTTTATTGCACTTACATTTTTTAGTGTATACATAAACCATCTTCGATGTATATGAACAAAAATGTAATAGGAAGTGGCTCTCATATCAATCTTCAATAGAAAGGCCTTTAAAAATAATTCTTATTTCAGGTATTCACTGTGTTTTTTTTTTACCACCCAGTACAAATTATGCTCATTTCTGCTGCATTGATTCTGTTGCATTCTAATTTTAAGCGTAACTCTGACTATTTCTTAAATATATATATATATATTCATTACATCAATTTGCTTGTTACTTATTATACAGAAGGCAATAAAAAAGATTAAACAGCTCTGCAATTTCCATCTATTATTCGACATTAGTCTATTGTTCCAGAAAGTCTTTTGTTTAACTTTCAGAAAAGTACTTGAATAGATTCCATTACAATTTGTAGCAAATGCGTCGATCCCATACTGCTTTGAAGCAAATTAGTGATGAGTACATACATCTGTGAAAAAAGAAGACTAAGTCCTCAGGGTTGGGATATTCTGGGCTAAAGAAAAGAACAGTCCAGCCTCCTTTAGGAAATATTCACTTTCTCCATGGAATTAAATGTGGATAACTGATGGTGTTGATAATTATAATGGGAACCTGTGAAACATTAATAACTGTCCTAAATTGGAGTAACATTTACCACGTTGCCTTTGAAGATCTCTGAACAGCAGCGATAATGAATAATTTAGGCACCAGCCCTGCAGATGACAGTATTTGGAATGCCTTTTCTGCCTGCTCTGCCCTTCCACGTGGTTTCTATTCATAGCTCATAGAGAACTGCAGAAAACAAATTAAACTTTCAGATGTTTAAAGTGACATTTTTCATATGCTGTCTGCCAAGGACAATGCAAAGTCCCACGAAGGTTTTACATCCCATCTTTGACTGACACCAAAATAGCTCTTCTATAAACAGCTATTGTGTTGCTGGATTTAGTCAAACTTTTGGCGAACGGTGTTCCTTGTTTAGGTATGTCTCCCTTCTTCCAGAGGACCTTGACCCTGGAACTACAGATAGAGCTGCTAGATTCCATGTAGCTGCCAGAGTCTACCATGGTTCAGTGCAGAATTAGTGAAATATATCTCTTTTTTATTTTTAATGTAATGATTTTCTGTAAATATTTTTTCTAACATATGTTTTGCACTGCTTGCCCATGATAATATGCTAAAATAAACAGAAACTACTACTTTTCTTGTTCAGCTGTGCATTCATAGGCAGACTTGCCCATTATAGCCCTTCTGAGTACAATGGTCTTACTAGGATCGCCAGCCCTGCACCAGCAAACACCAGGAGATTTTTGGGCTGGTGCCTGGGGGAAGCTAGAGTTTCAGGAGAATGTGAGGTCACTTCTGGGTGATACTTCTAGGAGTTTCCCTGAACTCTATGGTCTTGATGTCTATTGGCCTTCCACCCAGAAATGACATCATTTCTGGGTGATTCTTTGGGAATCTCCCCAATTGCTATGGTCTTCACCATAGATACTAAGGGATTCTTAGAGCATCACCATTGACATGATTTAACCACATTTTTTCTCCCACTTCTGAAATTATCATGAGTGCAGGGTTGGATATTGCCTGCTGACAATGGGCAAAGGGAAAGTATAATTTAAAACCTAACAGTGCTTACAGTACAATCCTAAACAGACTTAACACACCTCTTAATTCATTGAAGTCAGTGGGCTTAGAGGGTAATATCTTTACATGGGGTGTGTCTGTTCTTTGTTAGGGACCACACTGTAAGGGACCTATTATATCTCTCTAGTTCTTATATTTAAAATTCCACATCTGGTACTAGCAGGAATAGCTCTGTTTACATCTGTTTAAAGGGTCAAACTTTGTAAGATCATGCTCCATTATTAAGACAAAGGCAAATTTAAGAATTTTTTTACTGAAACGTTCCTCTTTTATTCTCCCATGAACTGCCATGTGTCCACAACAAAAAAGAAATTGTGCCATGTCGGGTAAAATGATGACATATTCCAAGTTGTGCAGGAAGTTATGGCGCCATGTTTGAAAATCAAACTACGCTCATTCTCCATTTTCTCCCAAGCTAAACTTTCCCCTTGTTCATACTGATGACTCATTTGCAATTTAAAATGAGCATTATTTTGAGTGGCTTTGTGTTTGTGCAGTTGGCAGCATTCAGCACGGCAGCTGGCTGCTTAGCTGCCCTTGGCACATGCTCACAATGGACTGGTTTGCTCAGATTCTATATGCCATGGGTCGTCATGGGCAAATTGGTCATGCATCATTAAAAATCCAGCTTCATTTTGAGTTCATGGGCTGGTTTTTTTTGCCAGTACGGTATTCATCGCCATTCATGCTTTTCCAGCCTCAAGGTGGGGCATGGAGTTCTTCCAAAATTACAACATCTCCAGACTACAGAGGTCAGTTTCCCCAGAGAAAATGGCAGCTCCAGGCAGTGGACTCCCCACTGAGTTCCCTCCCCTCCCCAAACTCCGCCCTCCCCAAGTACTGTTCCCAAATCTCCAGGAATTTCCCAAACCAGAATTGGCAACCCTAAACATGGGCACATGTGCTGAAGTTAAAGGATCAAACTAAAATTGTTCCTGTGGCATTGCAATTGTGTGTTACTAAAATGGTTAATCAGATTTTGCACATGGGGCCGGTATAGGCACACATGGCTGGTTCTTTTATTGATTCAATGCAATTTAAATTTCTGAGAACACTTATTAAAGTTCCTAGGTGTCCCCCCCACCATGGATCTTAAACAGGGAACGAGTCTTATTTCTTTTTTAAACTCAGTTTGGCTAGCAGCTTTTAAATTCAGAATCTGGCTTATGTTTTTTTTTTATTGAAAAATCCTCTCTATAATTTAATGAATGATTATTATGTCCAGGTTCGAATGGTTTGATGAGAAGTTGACAGCATTGGGTCTTTCACTCTGTTTTTTAAAAACCTCTAGGGAAGAACAAATTTTTATTAGCAATCAGTGACCATATACAAGATGTTGATTATCAAGTAACATTGATTAATGCCCATGGCATGTGCTCCCCTCTTTTATTTAGAACCAATGATTCCATTTTAGTCTGCAACTCTGCACATTAACTTTCAGTTCTAACAGCTACAAGATACTGTCATACATTGATGCTGGCTGGATTCAATTCATTACCATCAGCCAGGTTGATAGGAAAATATAGGAAGATTCCAGCTAATCGCAGATTTTATCCCTGTTCAGATGATTTGATTGAAACACTGGCACATGTATCATTTCACTGTAAATTTTATTGGAGTTATTTTTTGTATTTATTGGAACCCATTACTGGAAGAAAAAAAATTTTGAAGTAGAAAATTCTTGAAATGTTAGTGGCTGGAGTTAATCAGAGGGAATCACAAAATTTCTCTCCATTGCCATGAAAATTCAGGGAGGAGATAATTTCTAGTGTACAAATTTTATGTTAATTTTAATTCTATCATATAGGTGAGAGTGGTTTGCAGTATTAACATTTTACTGATTTTATTGCATACATGGCTTGTGGGCTGTAATAAAGACGGATTGATTGATTGATTGACTAAAGATTGTAATCCAGTTTAGAACATAGGAGAGCTCCAGCTCTGAAAGTTGGAAGGGGAAAATGGGCAAGACTGTGTGGCTTTTCTGCCCTCCCTGAGGTAACCATATCCCTTTGTCCAGTCTGGAATGGAAAATCCAGGAGCCTCCTTTGGTGGGGAGGGTGGGGTATAGATCAAATAAATAAATAAATACATAATTGCAATAGCACAATATACAATGCATGTGGATTCAGCTATTGTTTCCATGACACCAGTCAATAAAAATATCAGGTACCCCAGAAACTCTCCTTGTGCCTGAGACACTACTGAGCATATTCACAACAGTGCAAGTAGCCCTGGGACATGTAGCTGATATACCTATCAAGTATTCAGGAGCTCTGGAAAAGTATATCTCCCAGAGTTCTAGTGCTGAAGATACTGTGATTCAGAGGAAGTGTTTGCATCCAATGGGACTTCCAAATTTGGAGACTGGATTCAGGGAGGAAATGAGATTTAAAAATGGTCCGTTTCTGGTATGGCACGATGACAGGCGGGTTTCAGCAAGCGCTGAACC
>NW_015160895.1:5547-21537 GCF_001447785.1 Gekko japonicus | reverse complement strand
TTTTGTTTTTGGCCCTTCCCTCAACCAGCAAGGGGGGGGGGGGCAGAAGCCGCCCCGAAGCAGAAGCATCCGACGGAGCAGAACATGGCCGCCATGCTTCTGCCTAGTCGCAGCCACCCGGTATTTTTAACTTTTCACACAAAGAAGGAGAATGAGAAGTTTGGAAAGACGAGTTGGCTGAAACTTGGGAAAGGAAATGAGGACTATAATTATCCGAAAAAGGGAAAAACACCCCCAAACGTCGGCGTCCAACTAAGAGTGTTAGCAGTAAAACGGCCGGGACTGAACTTTAAACTGACACCTCGGTGGGGGAAAAGAAAGACGAAGGTTGGTGCTGTGTTTTGTGCTGGTTTTGGCGAAGATATGAGGTACTAGGGGATAAAAAGACTGTGATAAGACAATTTTGTGTACCTGAGTTTGAAAGAGATGGAGTGCAATGAGAGCAATGAGGAGGAACGGGTTGAAAAGCTGGAAGTTGGGGAGATAAATATGGAGCAATTTATTAGAGCAATAAGAGAAGCGGTGAGGAGAGGTTGTGAAGAGGCATGTGTAGAAATAAGGAAGGAGTATGGTTTGCAAGTGGAAATAGCGGGACAGGAAAAGCAGGGGCCAATTGCCGTGGAGAAGAGGAGACTGTGTTAAGAAAGAAAATTTGGATGATGGTGTGGACTTGCTAAGGGAAGTAGCAGAACCTAAAGGAAAGTTGCCTGGACTTAAATGGGAACCCTTAAAAAAAAACAGTCAATGTCTAAAAACTGGACGAGAGAGAAAGAAAAAGACTCAAAGAAAGAAGTAGAGAAAGAAAAAGATTCAAAGAAAGAAGCTACGGCTATGGAAGTTTAAAAGGTACAACAGATTCTGGACTGTGGAAGGATTGAAAGACATATAAAGGTTTGGGAGTGTTCAAGGAACAAAGGCAGGTGGATATGTTGAGACGAAAAAATAAACTGCTAATGTTCAGAAGGAAAATTAAGCGATATGAAAAAGAGAATTTTGTGCTTCCCTCCTCTTTAGATATAAACTGGAAGACTGACCCGAAATTTATTGGCTTATGATCTGAAATATTAGTATTTGTATTTATACCTACTTACTTATAAATGTATGTTTTTGTACTGGATTTTGTTGGGACAATTAGTGGTGATTAGAAGGGGTTGTTTTAAGATATAAGGGAAATAATAAGGGTGAATGAATAATTGTTTAAATATAGTGATTATGAGGAAATTAATTGGTAATATGATGAGTAATCCAAAATGATCATAACGGTTACTAGTGATTTGGTACTAAATGAATTAAGTAAAAATATTATAAGGGTTTTAAAGTATATTTATGTGACTAGAAATGGATTAGAAATTGATTTTGAGTATTGGCTTATGAATTGAAGTATTAGTGTTTGAATTTAAACTTATTTATTCATAAATCTATGCAGTTGTAGTTGATTTAGCAGGGGTATGTTTAAAAAAAAAGAATGAAATTGATTATAGTTAAGAAAAATGAATTGGTAATTGTTGAGGGGAATTATTGTATATTTATATTTATGTGATTAGAAACTGATTAGAAATTGAAGTGGACACTGGTTGGTAGACAGGGTTGAGTTGTAAGTAGGTTTAATGTTATTTATTGTAATAAATATGAGGAGGCTAGTTATAGATTGACTTAAGGTAGGTCTGGGCCTGGAAAACTATAAACGGATAATGTTGAGGAAATGAAAGGGAAAAGGTATACCTCAAAGAAGAAAGTTAAAGCTGTAAGCTAAGTATTAATAGAACATTAACGCTCTAAAAAGTGAGGAGAAAAGGTAAAAGGATAAGAAGGGAACAAGGGAAAAAATTAAAAATAAATAAATAAATAATTATGAATTTAAACCCCTATATTGATTGCACAAAACTGGCTAGACATGGGAGTTGGGATAAGAAGTGTTGAATAGTCAATAATAAACCTCAAAAGACTATAGAAATATAAAGGTTTAGTCAACACAGATTAGATATGAAGATTGGAAAGAAGGGAAAATTAGCTTCTGAAAGTATGTTGGGAATGTCATTTTGTGTTTTCCAGAAAATAAGTGTGGTTTAAGGTGCGGATGTATACGTAATTTTGTCAATGATCTTGTTTATGTTTATGTGTACAATATAGGGTTATAAAACTCAATAAATAAATTATTTTTAAAAAAGAAAAAAATAGAAATGTGATTTAAAAATGAAACCAAACAATAGCGTACTAAATAATAGCATGTGCAATGATAAAACGAGCCAAGGAAACTTTGCCCACAACAGTCGTGGCAGCGGGAAACAGAAGCCAGGGCCGGGGAATCCCCACCCCTAGCAGGAGGTTGGCAGCCCTGCCAGTTGAGAGCATTCAATGCAACAAAGTTGATGCCATAAATCATAAATAAATGTGTTTACTTTTCAATGTGGCTTTTGGTTGGTGGGTTTTAGAAGCAGAGAGTGGCAATTTGGTTGGAAGAACTGTAACTGAAAGTCTGCCTAGGGGAGAAAAAATGCTGCATGCAGTTCTAATACATCAATACAGACTGTTGCCAAACTCATCTGAATCAGTGGAGAGCTGCACCACAAATTTGTATTTGTCCGTCGATTTTTTTTTGCCACCCATCTTTTGAAACTCAATCCAGCCTGTCCTCCAAGGAGCTTAAAATTGTTTTCTCCTACTCACCTCTATTTTTCATTCACAACAATCCTGTTGATTATAGACTGCCTTCTCCAATACATGCCTACCAAGATTCAGAGGTGTTCATATGAGGCTCTATTGCATGGGTCTCCACCTGCAAGAGTGAGGCAAATGGCAAGATGTGGTAGGGCCCAGCTATGCATTAGGATGTCTTCCATGCTCCTTTTAATAGCTTTTTTCTGTTTTACAAATTTAGCTGCTAGGAGTACTTTATTTAAGGGGAGAAGAACATGGGCTATTATTACCCTTTATTCTACCATTTCTTGCTGGAAAAGCCCCCCCCCCAACACCTGAGTCATTTCTACAACCGGTGGGCAAAAAAGAATATGCGTGCTTATACGTGTTCCCAGTGGAAGCAAAAGCAGCTTAGGAAAGGGTTTTCTAGTGAGAAAACCACAAGGGAGGAAGACATTCAAGTTTCTCCATCCTCTTCTCTCCCCATGCTCATTTCCCATGCTCCCTTTCTCCTGCTTGAATAAGCAATCCTGCCAACTAAATTTGACAAAGAAAAAAATGTTTAAAATTAGCCTGGAAGTAATTGTTAGGTAGTTGAGCCCTTAGTGTTGGCATCAAGATGTTGGCGGAGAACATGGCGGCGGTGGCGAGTCGAGCGAGCAAGCAGAGGCTGGGCTGACGGAGCACGGAGGCGGGGCGATGCAACAGGCCGGAGCCTATTGGACAGAGGCTGCAGCAGGAGCACGCGCTGACATGCACTTGGCCCAAGCCCGAGGAATCGCAGCGACTGAAGGAAGACCTGCGCCAGGAAGACGCCGTCGCCGGATTGGAAAAGACCTCCCGCAGAGAGACTATAACAACAAGACTTCGCTATAGGGTGCCTGTTAGGTTAGTCACTCCCCTCCATTGTATGTGTGTGGCCCTTAGGTAGGAATTGTATGAATTGTATAATGTAAACCACTCAGAGCCCTTAGGGGGTGAGTGGTATATAAATCGAAGGAATAAATAAATAAATAAATAAATTTATTTTGGTTTTGTTGCCAGGATTTTTGTAAACTGCTGAAAAAGAGAGCACCTTTGAACTGAAAGGTGGCATATAAACATTGTAATTAAATTTTTAAATTATGCTGAGAGATAATCTAGCCAGGATCATCTAGTGAACTTTACTGATGAGTGGAAATTTGAATCCAGGTTTCTCTGCTCAACATGCAGTGCAACGTTCATAAAATATACTAATTCAAGGCTGACTCTGAAGAAGACTGTTATGTGCTCTCTGCTTCTCCAAAACATAAATTTCTTGGACAGGGTTTACCTAGGTTGGTTTCTTTTGGAGGAGACAGCACTGGAGATTTATGGTATTTTTGCAGCATTTGATTTATTTACAAATATACAAGTAGTGCGTAGGTGGGGACAAAATATACCAGTAGACAAAATATAAATATATAAATATATTTAAAAGGGGTGAAATGTACAAGTAGATGAAATATAAAGATATAAATATATTTAAAAGGGGACCAAAAATACAAATTGTTACTAGATGGGAACAAAAAAGGCACTCCTATGAGGCAGCAAATCTTCAACTCCACATCAGAGGGAGAGAGAGAGAGAGAACCTACACTTTCTCAGGTACATCAGCTGACTCACAGCAGTGTCTGACTGCTTTGCTCTGTGTGTCTTCCAGAACCTAAACTACCTTTTCATCACACACACATCTCTCCCTCCTTTCAGCTGGTGGGGTCACTTCTTCTAAGCCCTGCTTGGTGTTTGGACAGAACCATTTCTTAACACTTGAAGTCCAGCGGGAAATATCCACAATCCTTCGTAAACATTATCTTTCCTTTTGTCATGGATTCTGGTTTCCTCCAGACATACCACTTTGGGGCAACCCCATAGGATACCAGCACTTATTGTAATCAGAGATTCCAAACGTAGATCTATACTATATACAGGCTGCTGGGAGGGCAGGGGGGTGGTTGAGTAGATGGACGTTGGTGCCTTATTTCAACTCTATAGAGGTTCCCCCACCCCCTTTTACCTCTAGGTAAGGGTTATTTTCTGTCAGCACCCCTGATACTTCTTTCCATAAAACTTCAAGTTAAATGAGCATATTTAATCTCTAAAAATGTCACATACTGTACAAAAGCCTCAACAACCAGTTCTCGTTCCATGAAACAATGATTTCCCCCCACACACACACACTGATGTGAATGTAAAGGAACAAAACTTCCTGCAGGGTTTTGAATGAAATTTCAAATGGTTTCAAAAAGAAAGATTTCTTGAGTGAGTGTGGAAGTAGGAGACTATGTGAGATGCCTTTGGACAGTATCTCCAGCTAGGTGCTCATTCCTTGGCAACAGCTAAAGTCATTCACTGATGGGTTACCTGATCATAACAAAAAGAGAATTTGAGGTAGGTTAGAGCTCTTCGAGAATAGCTGTAAGATATATGTTACTGCAGCAGTAGGTGTTACCTGGCAACAAGATTGGGACATTTCTGTCTTCAGAAACTGCTAACATTTTTCAGGCTGAGAGAAAGCAGTGAAGTGAATGTGATAATAAAACTGAATTACGCTGTTGTCTGACAGGTGAAGGGTGTCAGATAACCTCAGAGGTTCCTGGATTATTGCATTTTAAAGAGCAATGCAACAAATCATTAGAATAGTTGTTCTTGGTAATGGATCAATATGGGATGTTGAGATTTCAAGACTGTTTCAAGAGGGATGCACTTTATTTTGAGAGGACTGTAATTTTTCATTGAAGTAATGTATAGATGTAGTGATTAGGATGTAGGACTAGTATCTGGGAGACCCAGGTGTGAATCCCAACACTGCCATGGAAACTTGGTGGCTGACCTTGGGCCAGTTGCTCTCTTTCACCCTAACCTACCTCACAGGGTTCTTGTTGTTAGGATAAAATGGAGCAGGGGACTGGTTTGGATCCCCACTGGGGAGTAAATAAAGATATCAATACATAACTAACTAACTAAATAAATAAAACTAACAAAAGACCTAGGAACTAGGCAGCACAATCCTAAGGCCATCAGAACCATGTGCTGCTGATGCCAATGCAACAATATTGCAGTTACCATTGAGAAAATTACAATAGTCCTAGAGCCCATAGGTACACCACCGATGAACACTAGTCTTGGAGGAGTTTTAACTGACCTTAGATCCTCATCAACACCCATGAAGCTGCCATATAATGAATCAGATCATTCATCCATTAAGGTTAGTATTGTCTACTCAGTGGCTCTCCAGGGACTCAGGTAGAGGTCTTTCACGTCACCTACTTCTTGGTCCTTTATCTTTGGATAAAGCTGCTGATTGAAACTGGGACTTTCTGCATGCCAAGCACAGGCCCTTTCAGTGAGCCACAGCCCTTCTCTTTTTGCTATGATCAGATGATCCATCCGAGAATGACTTCAGCCAAGGGATGAGTATCTAGTTGAACATCTAGCAGGTCTGTGGCCTGAGGAGAGCGGGTACTGCCTTGCCTCACTGCCTCCACACCATGCCTCACTGCTACTACATGGCATGGAGGGCAGGGGCCACCTTGTCTTGCCACCTCTGTCCCTCACTGCAACACAGGGGGAGGAAATAGTTGCTGCCTCTGTGCCTTGCCTTATTGTCATGGGGGGTACAGGTGTTCCTTTGCCTCACAGTCTCTGCACCTCACCTCACTGCTGTGGCGGGTGTCATCTTGCCTCCCAACAGTGGGGCAGGAGGGCAAGGGCTCAGCTTGGGCACCCTAGCCTTTGGTGTCACTCAAGCAGGAATACTTCAACACATCTTTGTATTTATCTTTTAAAAATTATAATGAAGGGGATGTTGGGGAGAAATATTTTCTGTTTTATACACTCTGTAATGTATAATTATCTTTGATATATACAGTTATATTTTCCTTTTTGTATCCTGTCTATACTATTACTTTGTTTTCTAAAATATAAAATATATATTAAAAACCATATCTTTGTATCATATTGTGACTTATGTTCTATACTAAGTTGCTTCAGAATGGCCTTGGGAGTGCACCATCAACCACAACTTGCTATTCCAAATGTTTATGCCTTTCCTTCCACAGATGTCCTCAAAGACAGTGTTCTACTATGAAAAAGTTCTGAATGAAGCAATTACATTCCAAAGGTAAAATTGTTTGTGTCTGTTTTTAGCTCTGAACAACAGAATTGCTTGGATTTTTCTTTACATCAACCGGAATGAATCAAAAGCTTCAGTTCTTGTTATATCATTCAGGGACACAGAACAGTCGTTCACAGGGGGCTTTTTTTGTGTGGCAATGGTAAGACAAATTGACAGTCTGCAAACAATTATCATCACCCAGTGCCTGGAGAGTCCTTGGGAAGTCCTCTAGGAACGATGTTCATAAATCAAGGATGGGGAGGGGGCAAAGTACTGACAAGTAGTGGTTGAAATGGATTGTCACCATCATATTAATCTCTCTCTATCAAAGCCATCTCTCCTTATATATAATTGAATAGTGGGTGCCAAGGTTCTAATTCTAAAATGCACTCCCTTAGTGTATGGCTGATGGCACTGCTCCTCAGCATATATCGCCACCAATCAGAAGACAAAGCCTGGGTCCCGCCCACACCACAACTGCTGCGACAACCTGGTCTTTTGCATATGGAAGCTGATTGGACTTCACTCCATTCCACACCTCAAACTCCCCCCACCCCGCAAGGCAGTTGGAATGTCAGTTGCATATGGAATCTGCTGTATTCTGGTGGTGTGCAGGTCCCAGATTCATGTTTTAAAAGCAGACTGACACTGTTTGCCCAAAGCCAGAGCACTCTCCCAGAGCCTCTTTCTAGATCTCGTTGTATTTATTTCCACAACGGACCATATTTCTAGTTTATTATAATGCTGTTTGCTTGGATTCCCTTGAACTCACAACTGAAGTTTTGTCATCTTGAGAGAAAGAGAGAACTTAAACTGTTACATCAAACAATTACTTTCATGTATGAATGAGATACCATAGATCAAATCCCAGATGTACAACTTTTGTGTCCCTAAACATTACCTTAGACCCAGTGTGTTGGTTTCTATGATCCCTTTCCACCAAGTCTTCTTCCAACAGAGAAAGACTGACTTCAAGACTTTTCTACATCACAGGAAGCCCTTCTCCATCAGGGGGAAAAATCATTCTCTGTTTTTGTCCCTTGAAGGATGACTTAGCAAAAGAGAATCAAAGGATCCAGCTTAGCAGAAGGGAGTCATAGGCCCCAACCTGATGCTGTTAGGTGTATTTGGTTCACTATTTGATCATTCTGCATGAGACCTGGAGCTCAAACCATGAGTTGCATGCCTTTAAGTTTGACTCAGTCCTCCCTTTTCCAGGAAGCTATTCCGGCATTGTGCCCTGATCTGGGTAGCCCAGGTTAGCCTGATCTTGTCAGATCTCAGAAGCTAAGCAGAGGCAACCCTGGCTTGTATTTGGATGGGAGACCTTCAAGGAATACCAGAGTCATGACACGGGGGCAGGCAATAACAAACCATTTGGAATACTGTGTGCAATTCTGGTCACCACACCTCAGAAAGGATATTATAGCATTAGAAAAAGTGCAGAAAAGGGCAACTAGAATGATCAAAGAGTTGGAACACTTTCCTTATAAAGAAAGGTTAAAGCACTTGGGACTCTTTAGCTTGGAGAAATGACAGCTGAGGGGTGATATGACAGAGGTTTACAAGATTATGCATGGGATAGAGCAGGTAGAGAAAGAAGTACTTTTCTCCCTTTCTCACAATACAAGAACTTGTGGGCATTCAATGAAATTGCTGAGCAATCAGGTTAGAACGGATAAAAGGAAGTACTTCTTCACCCAAAGAGTGATTAACACATGGAATTCACTGCCACAGGAGGTGGTGGTGGCTAAAAGCATGGATGGCTTCAAAAGGGAATTGGATAAACATATGGAGCAGAGGTCCATCAGTGGCTAGTAGCCATAAGGTATAGATAGGAACAGGGCCACAGTGGCTCAGAGTTTAAGATGCTGAGCTGCAGACTGGAAGATCTGTAGTTTGGCAGTTCAAGACCCTAGTGCCATATGACGGAGTGAGCTCCTGTCTCTGGACCCAGCTGCTGCCAACCTAGCAGTTCGAAAGCAAGAAATTGCAAGTAGATAAATAGGTACTGCTTCGGTGGGAAGTTCTGTGCGCCTCGGCATTTAGTCATGCTGGCCACATGACCACAGAAACATTTTCAGACAGCGCAGGCTCTTCAACTTGGATACGGAGATGAGCACCACCCCCTAGAGTTGGATTTGACTAGATTTCAAGCAAGGGAAACCTTTACCTTTACCTTTTATAGATAGGAACTCTGGGTCTGGGGCAAGTGATGCTCTCTATTATTGGTGCTTGGGGGGGGGCAACAGTGGGAGGGCTTCTAGTGTTCTGGCCCCACTGGTGGACCTCCTGATGGCACCTGGTATTTTTGGCCACTATGTGACAGAGTATTGGACTGGATGGGCCATTGGCCTGATTCAATATTGGCTTCTCTTATGTTCTCTTATGTTCACCTCTGAATGTCTCTTGCCTTGAAAACCCGACAGGGTTGCCATAAATCAGCTGTAACTTGACAGCAGCCCCCCCCCCAATTGTGGCATCATGGTACTGAAGCACCTATTGTATCTGAACAATGGTCTCAGGTATCTCACGACACAAAGGTTGTGATGCTGTACACTCAGTACTTATTTGCAAGCATAATGGTTAAAGTAACGAACTATGAAGTACAGAGACTGAATTGCTCATTCACAACGTACGTCATCGTGATGCACTGAGCTTATATTAGCCAGAAAAGATGCACGGCTACTCTTTCAGAGGAAATACTTTGTCTGAGCCTAAGATGGAAGTGCATTTCACTTTTTCTTTGATACATATTTTTTCAATTGTTGCATTTGGCATAATTGACACTTCTTCTGCAAACCCTTTCATTTTTCTTTTGGGAAAAACATCTCTCTTCTCTCTTTTAAAGCAACACTCATTCATTATTTTAAAAGCTACAGCATTAGGCTTTTGTCTTTCTCCTTTGGCTTACTTTTCTATCATTTATTTCTAAGTATTTACCTGAAGAGATCCTGATAATACACACAGCCATATAAATATATATAGTGTTAATCATGTTGGATGTCAAGGTAGCTCTTTATATCTTGAGATTTTTGAATATACCCCAGTGTAAACTCAACACTTGGTTCTGTTTTCTGCATACATTTTCTCCACAGATTTTCACACAGTACCTGCACAGCAGAACCTCATTCACAGCACAGAGAGAAATCAAAAACTCAAACAAAAGCCTTGAGTGGACAAGTAGAAGCAAATAACCTGCAGAATTGGTCTAATAAGTCATTTGTTCCTATGGACTGATTCTTCTCCATCAATTTTAATGATGAAAATAGTAAATAACAGATGTCATTATTTTGCTCTTTAGGGTGACCAAATAAGCAAATGCTCTTAATTAAGCATTTTCTCTAATTCCAGCTGAGGAAACTGGCTCAGTAAGGGGGCTCCCAAAGCAGGCTGCAGAGTTGCATTTGAAATATATATTAGCATTTGAGGAGGGGGCATGAGAGCATGAAATTGAGAGCAGTCTAGAGTTATCAAATTCTACCACTGAAGCGCTCTAGCAGCCATGAAGCCCTCATGTAGAGGGATAATGGACCCTGTGCCTGTAGGGTTGCCAGGCTGCAGCTGGAGGAACGGGGGGGGGGGCTGGTACACCGCTGGTGCAGCAGCAGGCACACATCACTTTCGATTAACACTGGAAGTAACATGGGGGACTTTCTAGCATTTTGCAAAATCTCTGTGGTTTTACCTTAGAGGGGTTTTTCATTGTCCTGTATTTGCAGTCTATGAGTCTGCCCAGGCTAGCCCAATCCCGTCGGATCTGTCAAGTTAGGCAGGGCTGGTCCTGGCTAGTATTTGGATGAGCGACCGCCAAGGAATGCCAGGGGCATGATGCAGAGGCAGGCAATGTCAAGCCACCTCTGAAACATCTGTTGCCTTTAAAACCAAGTCTAGCTCGCCACCTAGTGGTCCATAACACTAAAAGAGCTAGAATTGCTGGCTGACAGCCAATCCATATGCAAAAGAACCTCCTCAGGAAAGCGCCTCCATTAGCATGTTCATAGCCTGGGGAACTCCTACAAGATAATGACTTAGCCCTACCCCACCTTCTGGCGTACATCAGGTACTACAATGCCAAGACCACGACCATACAGCCCGGAAAGTCTACAACAACAACACACACTGCCATATAATAATAAATAAATTAATTAATGCAGTCTATTGAAATGAATGGGCTTACACTGGTGAAACTGTATAAAATTGCCCTCTTCCTCTCTGAGATTTTTTCCTTCCTATGTATTAATCCAGATATCCATCTCCCAAATTCCATTCAGCCTCATCTCTCCTGACACACCTATGGCTCCTTCACTGGGTGAAATGATTCCTAAGCATGGGAACACAAAGGGCTACACTTGCCTGAAAAAATGTATTGCCCAGATTCATGGTGCTTAAATATTCAAAGATTATTCAAAATGGCTCCTAGAGAATATCTAACAAGGAGTGCCTGACTAGAGACAGGTGAAAAGGCATGTATTATCACCTTTAAAGTCCTAAAGAGACTGGGATCAGAGTACTGAAAGAACCATTTGTTCCCATATGAACTTACCTGGACTTTTTATCTGCCTCAGAGGTCCAGATTCATTTGCCTTCTGAAGTAAGGTGGATTGCCAGTCGAGATGGGACCTTCTCTATAATGGCACCTCAGCTCCACAGAAATGGCTGCCTGGTATCTACAGTTTTAGACTCCATTCATCCAGGTCTTGATTCCCTCCCTTTCTTTTCCTCCTCTCTTCCTTTTCTAGCCTAATTTTTGGATACTGGGTATTATTTTTTATTTCTGATTCTATTAGTATATATTGTTTTTATCTTGATTTATTAAGGTATTACTGTTAGGTGCCTCAGATATCTTTGGGCTGGAAAGTCTTCTAGATGTCTCTTCTTTAATTTTTGAATGTAGGGGTTTTTTTTTGTATTTCTATTTTTGTCAATATTTTCTCTAGAGAGATTGTTTTTAACGTGATTTATTTAGAAAAGGTATTACTGTTAAGTGCCTCAGGCATCTTTGGACTGAATGGCATGATGGAGACTTAGAATAAATACATAAGCAAAATACAAATACATGTTCTCATGAGGTGTTTTGGGAGATGAGACTACTCAGGACTTCCAGCTGAGTTTAAGAACCAATAATGTCTAAAACGTACATCTCTGTGAATCTCTCTAGCTATTGAATGGCAAGTGTGCCAAGTTCGGTTTTAGAATACGGCTGGTGCAAAATGTATTCTTAGAAAACGAAGAAGATGGATTGCTTTTCACTGCAAGAAACACTAACAGGAGACAATACTCTGTGAAAGTCAATACCGAAATACTTATGGCTTAGCCAGTGGTGCTCCCATTAATCTATTCATTTAAGACATTTTTTAGCTTGCCCTTCTCTTAAAAAGGATTCTGTGAAGACAGAAGAATAGTATCAAAACAAAACAAAATGAGGAACCACTTTCTTAAAACCGTAGAATTATATTGACTAATTATTGCTCAGGTTTTTCTCTGTTTAGAATCCACTGAGAGCACTATATGTCTTCCTGCCGCTTGCACACTGAGCTGCAAATGCCTTAATTGCAGTAGTCCCGCATTCATCATTCTCAAGAAGCCAAGCTGAATCTTGTTCCATTCAAGCAACAGGGGATGCCCTTTTATTGTGAGAGGTTTCAGATGCCCATTCTTGCATGAAAGTGGCTGTTACCTTCCATTACTTTTTCTGGTGGTAGTTTGGCTGTTCCCTGCTGTTAAAAAAACCTTATGGTCTGACCCAGAAAAACCAGCAATTATCGGCTTAGGAATCCACAGTGTTTGCCTGTCCGGAGCAATACCCTTTTAACAAAGATATATGAAGTTCAGTGCAGGGTCCTGGTGTCTCAACTCCTGCATCCATACTAAATGTCACACTCACAGCCTGGCTAAGAGCTGTCATGCAGGCAACACGAAGAGATGGCCAGCAGAGGACACCCTTCGTATATGACTGGCTGTCCGGATAGTTTCAAGTGTGTCACAGCAGCAGGATAAGCCAAATGGGAGAAAGCAAGGCACCCATACTTCATGCTTGGCTGATAACACTGCCGGGAGGCCCCACTGTCCATCTTCCAGTTGGCACTGATTAGGCTATCATAGAGAGACAGAGAGGGAACAGAAGGCCATCAAGCACCTCTTCCATCATGCCTGGAGATAGCTTAGCTGAGAATCCCACCCCATGCATACTTGTGTTTTCATTTTTTTTTTTAATTCTGGCCAGTCATTTTGGGAGCTGATCTTGGCTGAAAAGTCTCTCCTTTTTAGCCATCAAGTTGCAGCCAACTTATTTATTTATTTATTTTATTTCATTTATACCCCGCCCTCCCCGCAGACGGGCTCAGGGCGGCTTACATAGGCACAACAGTGCAATAAAATACAACAAGATTAAAACAATTAAGGCACCAAAGTGCAATAAAAATAAAACAGGTTAAAACACTTAAGACAAAAATTCACATCTTACAGGATACATCAGCGACTAAAATACTCACTCACTATTATATATCACGGTGAAATAAAAAAAGGGGGGGATGCCATGGGCCAAGATGTTCCGGGTGGCTAATCAGCCCAACCCGGCGGAACTGCTCTGCAGTTGCACAATGGTGGTGGCAGCGGCTCCTACTCAAAAGTCTGGTGGAAGATCTCTGTCTTGCAGGCCCTGCAGAACTGTAAAAGGTCCCGCAGGGCCCTGATCTCCTCCAGGAGCTCATTCTACCAGGTAGGAGCTGCCACCGAAAAGGACCTAGCCCTTGTGGCAGCAAGCCTGGCCTCTTTAGGATCCGGGGTCACTAGGCGGTGTTGTTGTGACCCTGACTGAAGTGCTCTTTGGGGCCTGTATGGGGAAAGGCGGTCCCTCAGGTATGCTGGACCCTGGCCATGTAGGGCTTTAAAGGTAAGCAGCAGCAGTTTGAAGCGAATCCGGAACTCTATAGGCAGCCAGTGCAGCACTTTCAGTATAGGCTGGATGTGATCCCATTTAGGGTCCCCCACTACCAGCCTGGCCGCCATATATTGCACCAGCTGCAGCCTCCAAATTTGTGACAAAGGCAGCCCCATGTAGAGAGCGTTACAGTAGTATAGCCTCAAGGTAACTGTCGCATGGATCACTGTGGCCAGGTCGTGGCTAAGGAAGGGGACCAACTGCCATACCGGCCGTAGATGATAAAAGGTTGCTTTGGCAGTGGCCACCACCTGGGCCTCCATCGTTAAGGTGGGGTCCAGGAGCACTCCCAAACTCCTAACCTCCGAAGCTGGCACCAAAGGTGCCCCATCGAAGGCCAGGAGTGGGAGCCCCAATCCCATGCCACCCCGACCCAGACACAGGACCTCCATCTTCGCCGGGTTCAGCTTCAGCCAACTCAGCCTGAGCCACCCAGCCACGGCCTGTAAAGCCCGGTGAAGATCTTCTGGGTTGGAGTCCGACTGACCGCTTAACTTCAGATAGAGCTGGGTGTTGTTAGATCGCGCTAACAAAGGACTCGTAGAGTGATTTCATCGGCATATTGATGACACCCAAGCCCATACCTCCGGACAATCTGGTCGAGGGGGCGTATATATATGTTAAATAGCATCGGGGAGAGTACTGCCCCTGAGGCACTCCACATTCAAGCAGGTGCCTCCGGGACTGCTGCTCCCCTAGCCCAACCCTCTGTCCGCAACCTTGGAGTAAAGAGACAAGCCATTGAAGGGTGAGCCCCTGAATCCCCACGTCGGCAAGGCGATGGGCCAGCAGCTGGTGGTCGACCGTATCAAATGCAGCCAACAGATTTAACAACAACAGCACTGCCACACCGCCTCGATCCAGATGTCTATGAAGGTCGTCAGTAAGGGCAACCAGCACAGTCTCCGTCCCATGCCCCGGGCGAAAGCCAGACTGGAATGGATCAAGGATGGAAGCGTCATCTAGAAAGCCCTGTAACTGCTACCCTGTAGGGTTTTCAAGGCAAGAGATGTTCAAAGATGGTTTGCCTCTGCATACGGACCCTGGTATTCCTTGGGAGCCTTCCATCCAAATACTAACCAGGGCCAACCCTGCTGAGCATCTGAGATCTGACGAGACTGGCCTAGCCTGTGCAGTCCAGGTCAGGGTGTCAAATAAATATTTCATCATTCAAAGTAAGTTTGAATGGCCAAATAGAGAACCAAATGGGTTGCATATCCACATGTCCAGTGCATTGATCTCTCCTATTTAGATACCATTTTGACCAGTATTTTGTTCACATAATAAGATCCTAGCCCAACGTACATGGCTGTTCGTAAACATCACATTTGAGATAAATTCTTCTCAGGGTGGGAATATTCTGCAGAGCCTGTAAGACAGAGTTGTTCTGCCAGGCTTAAGGCTGAAGGTGGCAACGGTTTTCCATCTTGATTGACTTCCCCCTTCTCCTCCTCTCCTTTCCCCTCCCCCCGCCTTTTTCCTTCATACCAGACAGTTTTTAGATACTTACGCACCCTGAGATTTTACACCATCTATTTGTAGATTTGTTGAGTGTATTCTCATCAGTTTATCATATTTATTGTATTAGAACTGTGAATGTTTTAGATTGTATATTGCATTTTATTGTGATGTTACCCTCTCTGAGCACATTCGTGGTGGAGAGCGGGCTAGAAGTCTGATAAAATAAATAAATAAGTTTCCGGTTTTAAGACAAATATTTTACTTTGAGTACCGAATTTCAGCTGGCCTGAAGTTTGTAGCTTTCAAGGAGAGAACTACCTACAGCCTTTCCTATCAAGGAGAGGACTACAGTTTTCCCTAATTTGTAAAGACCCAGAGGCTCTCTGACTCAACCTCCCACTCTTCGGCAGCCACATATCTTATCTTTACAAACTCAAATTTACAGGCAAGTGAGAAACTCGCCATTGACTCTGAGAATGATTACAAAATTAGCTGTGCTAATCTCTGGGCATTTGCTTTGGTTCTAGCCAGGAGTCTTTTTGTAGAAAAAGAGCTGCAGGAGCTCATTAGCATATGGTATGCTAATGAGCTACTAGGCTATTAGTATAATAGCTCATTAGCATATGCAATGCCCCCTGACATCACCGGAAGTGATGTCAGAATGGGAAGCAAAAGGGGGGAAGGCATCTTCAAAAGCCTCCCCTTCCCTGGGGGTGGAGCGAAGAGAGAAGGGGTTTAAAGTTTAAAGGAAGTTGGAAGTTTAAAGGAAGGAAAGATTGAAAGAAAGAGAAGGAAAGAAGGAGGGAAAGAAAGA
>NW_015160895.1:0-5484 GCF_001447785.1 Gekko japonicus | reverse complement strand
TGAGAGAGAGAGAGAGCGAGAAGAGAAGGAGGAAAGAGGTAAAGAGAGAGAAGGAAAGAAGAAGGAAAAGAGAGGAAGGAAGAGAAGAGAAAGAGAGAAAGAAAAGAAGGGAAAGAAAAGGAAAGGGGAAGGAAAGGAGGGAAAAAGAGGGCAAAGAGATGGGGGGAGGAGGAGGCTCTTCCACCACCCCCACTCCCCCAATCAAGCCTGTGCCACCCCCCGCGGATCCCTCACTTACCCTGGGAGGTGGCGGGGAGCATCTTCTGGCCTCCCCCAGGCTGCAGCGCTCCAGCACTGGCCCGGGGAGGCGGAGACAGGCCTCCTCTGCTCTCCCTGGGGCGGCAGCACTCTGGCACGAGCCCCAGGAAGCCGGCGACGGGCCTCCTCTGCTCTCCCTGGGGCCGCAGTGCTCTGGCGCGAGCCCCAGGAGGCCAGCAACGGGCCTCCTCTGCTCTCCCTGGGGCGGCAGCGCTCCGGCGCAAGCCCCAGGAGGCCAACGATGGGCCTCCTCTGCTCTCCCTGGGGTGGCAGCGCTCCGGCGTGAGCCCCAGGAAGCCAGAGACGGGCGTCCTGTGGCCTCCTGGGGCCACAGCGCTCCATCACAAGCCCCAGGGAGCCAGCGACGGGCCTCCTCTGGCCTCCATAGAGCAGCAGCGCTCCGGCGCGAGCTCCAGTAAGCCAGCGACGGGCATCCTCTGGCCTCACTGGGGTGGCAGCGCTCCGGTGCGGGCCCCAGCAAACCAGCAACAGACCTCAGCGCAGAGAGCTGGGGGTGGGGCTTGCTGCCACCACCATTTGTGCCAGCTCCGGGGCTCCCGTAGTGGCGCTCAGGCCCCAAAAGACCCCTGGTTGCAGCATTGCTATGATTTATTTCTCAGGTACCGCCACTAGATTTCCCCTCCCCCCACCAGTTTTTTTTTCTTCAGTTCTTACCCTACTTAGAATACTAAATACTAAAGTTGTTGTTGTAAAGCTTGTATGATAGTTGGAAGCTGAGACGAGGTGAAAAGGAGGAAAAGGAGGAAGAGAAACTTCTGTTGCTTGATTGAGGTGATTGCTCTATTTGATCTTGTCTGTTCTATTCTGATCCACCTTGGCTCCCTTCAAGTTCTCTGAGTTCTGGATTTCGAGATCTGACACAGGAATTTCCTCTATGTATATTCACCTACAACAGAGACATTCCATCAGCAACTAACTTCTGGGGAGACTCCTCTGCTTCCTCTTTTGTTTATATTATTATTATTACTTATTATTATTATTTAATTTCTACCCCACCCTCCCCACTGAAGCAGGCTCAGGGCAGTTTACATAGGATAATAAAATCACAACAGGATACACATAAAAACATACAAAGTGCTAGTGCTGAATTAATTCATATATGATGGCGAGTATGAGAAGCATCCACCAATACAAACAATCAACTGCCAGTGCAATCTGGGTTGTATCTGGCTGTTTAAATGATGTTATAATGATGTTAATGATGATGTTAATATTGGGGCCAGGGCCTTAGTTATATAGTGTGGCTCCTTAGTTGAAGGCCTGGTGGAAGAGCTCTGTCTTGCAGGCCCTGCAAAACTGTAAAAGGTCCTGCAGGGCCCTGATGTCTTCTGGGTGCTCATTCCACCAGTATAGAATCACCACTGAGAAGGCCCTGGCCCTAGTCACAGCCAGTCTGGCTTCTCTGGGGCCCAGCAGAGCCAGAAGATTTTGGGTCCCCGATTGTAGTGCTCTCTGGGGAACATGTGGGGAAAGGTGGTACCTTAGCAAAGAGAGACCCAGAGAGAGCATTATTTAAAGTGTATCTCATGGAATGTGACTGGATGGTCAAATAAAACCCAGGACCCTACACTCTTACAGTTTCTAAGATATTATGATATATTCTTATTCAAGAGGCCTGGTTAACATAAAAACTGACATTAAATGGATTCCTCACGTACACACTCAATGCCACACACACACCAACTACTAAAAGACATTCGGGGGGCTGACATGTTTGATTTCTACATCGGTGAAGTGTGGTGTAGCATTGCTTCCCTCTTTAAGATCTTTAGCAATGGCTTGTATCTTTACTTTTAAAGATCAGGTTATTTTGATAGTGAATGTATATATTCCTCCCCACTCCTCATCCTTTTTAAATGAGAACTGTTGGCCTGACTTGGAAAATTACATCTATGAAGCTAAATATCCTAAGGTACACATTGGAAATAGTAATTTAAAGGTTAGGGGAAATACCTATGATAGTGTTGTGTCTGTTGAGGTCTGCCCCGAGCCCTCGGGGATGCTGAAGGGGGAAGGGGGAGATTTACCAGGTGCCTCAGAATTGGGGTCCACGGGGTTCCTTCACCTCTGTGAGACTCCCCAGCTAGTTCTGCTTGCCCCAGGCTCTCTCTCGCTCGCTCTTATCTTTCAGTAGTTTGCAGCCACCTTCCTCCCCAGAGTCAGCATTTCTCCCCCTTTTATTCCCTTCTTCAGCCTCCTTCCCCTCCTCCCAATGTCCCTTTGGTTCTTTTCCCTGCCGCTCCACTCCCCATGCTCCCCCATTGGTTAATGTCCCAGCCTCCCTTTTAGCGGGACCCGCCCGTTCACCATTCGATCTCGTTAGGCATCTAGACATTCTTGGGCCTGGACTCCACCCCGCTGCTTACCATTCATTCCTGGCCACCTCTTCATTCACCTATTGTGGGCCGGGTAAGCCTGTGCTGTGGATCTGGTTGGCTATTGATCCCAGCCACACCTCTCACAGCCACGGTCGGTGCAGCACTGCTGCTGCACTGGTTCCCTGGGCCTTGGTGTTTGCCTTAGAGGGCCCTGCCACTGAGCCTGTCCCCACTCCCAGGCATGCAACTGAGGGCCTAAGAGAGGAGAGTCGCCCCTTTCCCTCATGGGTTGTCGATCGTGTTCTTGGGTTGTCACCCCGCCGGGTCCAGAACCACTGCAGCTTGGGTGGCAAAACTCTCCCACAATCCCATTTCCATCAGTGGACTAATGCTTCTCCTTGGACCCGGCCAGGGTGAGGGCTCCCAGCCTCAGGCCAGGACAGATGGTGAATTTTATAATGGTAGGAGGAATACAAAAGATTCTTTAGTTAATAAACATGGGATAATCTTTAACCAATTGATTGATAAACTTGACTTTGTAATACTAAATGGCGACTTCGATGGAGATAAATATGGAGAATTCACTTATAACCGTAAGGATGCAAGTGTGATTGACTACATATTAATAGCACCATCTCTTTGTAATATTATATTACACTTTGAAGTAGGGTCACTCCCGGAAAACAATCATAAACCACTTATATTTTGTATTTCTGTATTTGAAGCTCTGTGGGATTGTGAGACAACAAAACCTCATATAGAAATGACAGCTAATATTTGTTTGAGATGGACCTATACACTTCAAAATGAATTACAACAGGTGCTGGACAGTGAGCCAATCTTTGAGATCAGGGAAAAACTGCTACTTGCAAAAGATACAGAAACTGCCCTGGCACTATATAGAGACTTAATTGAATTATTGAGACCTTTCCTAGTCAAGAGCAGTGGAATATCTAATTGGAGAGGGCAACCTAACAACTACTGGTTTGATAGAGAATGCTTAAATATAGGGAAGGGGAAAACAACTCAGACATGATTAGGGTATGTAAGCAAAAAGAAAAACTGTTCACCCAAATCTTTCTTTGATCTTCATAATAAATATAAACATCTACTCAGGAAAAAAAGAAAATCTTGGCAGGAGCTTGCCTTGGCTTTAACTCGGAAAGACTTGACAAGGTTTTGGTGTATACTTGCAATTTCAGAAGGGAGGGTACGACGTGAGTTATACTCCTCTATATCCAAGGACCGATGGGAAGAACACTTTTCTAACTTATTTAATGGTCAAACCCACAAGGATAGTGTAGTAAAATGCTCTGTTTATTATATTATTAACTAACCTGATTGCCCCCCTGTATCTATCAGGAAAATAAAATCCCTTATTTCTGCAATGAGGAATAATAAAACCCCAGGTGAAAATTTTATTCCCCCTGATTTGCTTAAGGCTTTTCGAGACTGGTGAGCATCTGTTGTAGGCACCCTGTTCACTCATATTTATAAAAAGATGACGGGGCAAGATGATCATAGTATGTCTGACATGTGACTGCTTCACTCTGAATCAATTGTTATTTGTCATCTTTTATTTGATTGTAAGATCTTTCTCTCTTACTTTTAGATATGCAATTTTAATGATGATTTTGTATTTTTAAATGATTTTTATTATGTTTTTCTGTTTTAATATTATCTTGGTGGAATCTCCACCTTATTCTGTATTGTTGCTATGGCTTTTCTTTGCTAATTCAATAAAGGCTGACTGATTGTTTGTTTGATTGTTTGATTGATTGAACAAAGGCAAAATGAGACAAAGCAACATGCAAGCAGCATCATGGAAGAAGTGTGACCGAGACTCAGAAGTCAAATGAGATCCTATAAGAGACGTGTGGTTAGCTCTCTAAAAGCTAATGAGCAGTACTTTATTGCTACTTTGATGATCATAGAATCATAGAATGTTAGAGTTGGAAGGGACCTTGCAGGTCATCTAGTCCAACCCCCTGCACTCTGCAGGAGCATAGCTGAAAGATAGCCCTACATACCTATAACATATCCGAAAGATGGTCGTCCAGCCTTCTTTTGAAAACGTCCAACGAAGGAGCATCCACCACCTCCCAAGGCAGACTGTTCCACTGCTCAACCACTCTTACAGTTAGGAAGTTTCTCCTGAGATTTAGCCGGTAACGACTCCCTTGTAATTTCCACCCATTAGATCTAGTCTTGCAATCCGGAGCAAGAGAGAATAGATCTGCTCCATCATCTACATGACAGCCCTTCAAATACTTGAAGACTGCAATCATGTCCCCTCTAAGCCTTCTCTTTCCCAGGCTAAACATACCCAACTCTTTCAACCTTTCCTCGTAAGACTTGGATTCCAACCCTCTCACCATCCTTGTTGCCCTCTTCTGGACACACTTGAGCTTGTCAACATCCTTCCTAAAAAGTGGTGCCCAAAACTGGACACAGTTCTCTAGGTGAGGCCTGACCATAGAAGAATAGAGCAGAACTACCACCTCCCGTGATCTGTATACTATGCTTCTGTTAATGCATCCTAAGACCGCATTAGCTTTCTTCACAGCCACATCGCACTGAAGGCTCATGTTTATCTTGTGATCAACCAGAACACCTAGATCCCTTTCACATGTGCTGCTGTCAAGCCAAGTCCCTCCCATTCTATATCTGTGCCTTTGATTTTTTGTACCAAAGTGTAGGGCTTTGCACTTATCTCTACTGAAATTCATTTTATTTGTCTCAGCCCACTGTTCCAGCCTATTTAGCTCATTTTGAATCCTGACTCTGTCTTCTTCAGAATTAGCAATCCCACCTAGCTTCATGTCATCTGCAAATTTGATAAGCATCCCCTAAATGTGTCCCTCCAGGTCATTTATAAAAACATTGA
>NW_015160894.1:347218-349308 GCF_001447785.1 Gekko japonicus | reverse complement strand
TCCATAATTCTTCAGGCACTCTATCAAATTTAGGACCTTAAATCTATTCTTCACCTCCACTGTATATTCATCAGGGATGTGATCTAGGTCAAACCTGAATGGCCTAGTGGTTTCCCCAACCTCCTTAAGTCTGAATTTTGCAATGAGTAGCTCATGATCTGAGCCACAGTCAGCTCCAGGTCTTGTTTTTACTGTTAAATACACTTAAGCAAAACATTTGAGAAATGAAAACCTTGCAATACTATATTCTTACTAATCTTTACCACACAAAATAGCTTTAAAAGGGGATTAGATAGCTTCAGGGAGAGGTCTATCGGTGGCTACTAGCCATGGTGGCTGAGGGGGACCTCCACCTCCAGACGCATTAAGCCTCTGAATTCCCAGAGCCAGGAGGCAACATCCAGGGGAAGGTCTCTATGCCCTGTGGTTGGCCACTGTGTGAGACAGGAGGCTGGACTAGATGGACCACTGATCCAGCTGCTCTTATGTTCTTAAAAAAGGCATCCAGAATGAGCATTTTATAGTCTTTTTTTTTTTTGCAGGAAAAAAATAAGATATGTCTGAGGCACAGTAGAATTATATTCTAGAAGTAATGTTAGGGTGATGTTTAAAATATCATTAATCCCAGACCAACCAAATTCACATATCATGTAGGACTAAATGGGTGTGATGTACTAAGCCAGAAGTTTCAGAAAAAACACATCCCAGTCAGTGTTCCCTCTAAGCTGAGTTAGTGTGAACTAGCTCAGAGTTTTTTAGCTTCCAGCTCACACATTTTTGTCTTCGCTCAGGAAGGAGGGCTCCAGAGCAAACTAATTTGTGCAGTAGCCAAATCGCTCGCTCACAACTTTAATGCCAGTAGCTCACAAAGTAGAATGTTTGCTCACAAGACTCCACAGCTAAGAGGGAACATTGAGCCCAGTACTCATTTTATGCAATTTACTATTTTGTGCAAAACACCAAATTGCAGGGAACAGCTGTTAGAATACAGACTCTGCAGCAGGTCTGCAGTCTGGCGCTTCACAGCCTAGTAGTTCTGTGGGACTTGTGGATTTGGTTGGTTTTTTTTTTTGTTCAGCAGCTACTTAAGAACCTGGTGACGCAATAGTTCCGGTGCATTTTGGCTGGAAATGAGTTAGCATTGCAAGGTGTTCATTTTGAAAATATCATCCTCAAACACCTTTAACATTTCTCCCTGCTTTCTGCAGTAACACTACTTACTAACCTGCCATTCTTAGCTGTTCTGGCTTTTACACTGTCCCATTTCTTCCAGTGCTCCTCTAAATTTTTGCAATGGATTATTTAAATTAAAGTCCAGATTTCTTTTCACTCGCCCCCAAATGGGGAGGGCAGAATCAAAGTGGTTTTACCCAGCGTCCCCCAACATTTCCGTTGGGAAAAAACCTGAAGAACGTAAGTAAATCCTTGGCGTAAAATCATTGCCAACGGGGTCCAGGGCACCATCTAGGGGGTGGTGGCCAGGGCCGCTACGGTGCTCAGCTTAAGTACCGCCCTTTCCCTTTCCTATGGCGGAGGTTGCGTCCCTCACACAACAGGTAATGCAGCTCCAATGCCCTTTAGCGATCGTTTGCGACTGGACTTCTCCCGAGCATTGCGATTAAGACCCGGTTGCATCCGACCGCTAAAGTGCTCTGAAAGTGCGTTATCCAACATGTGTGTGAAAGTAAAGCACTGTAAATCTCACGCGTGCTACATCGACTCTGCTGCCGTCTCCTTTGCAACTGCAATCCGCGGGAGAACCAACATTTTAAAACGGCTGGAAACTTTTACTCCGTCCGTTCCTTTCGCGCCTTTACCACCAATGCAGGCTTGTAGGGTAGACTCCCTTATCCACCCCTCAGCTGTGATGACACAGCTGCGCTTCTGGATCATGCCTGCTGGTTCGTCCGTACCACCCGCTTGCAGGAAAAGAACCCCGAGCAACCAGGGAAAAGACGTGATCGTTCGCGTGGCGCGGAGAAGTTCAAACGCATCTCTTGATTGGACGAGAGGAGCCTCAGAGCGCGCGAACCCTCTCTGACCAATCAGAAAGAGACGCTCGCAGATCTCTCTAATTGCTGCTGTGAGAT
>NW_015160894.1:333345-341378 GCF_001447785.1 Gekko japonicus | reverse complement strand
TACAGTTCCTGTCTAACAATGGGATAAGGCAAATGACTTCTGCCCCGTTCCACCCTGCCTCTAACGGCCAGGCAGAAAGAATGGTCCGCACGACCAAAGATGCGCTTGCAAAGCTGTCATCCGGGGACTGGGGAGTGAAACTGGCGTCGTTCCTCCTGCGCCAGCACGTAACTCCATGTTCGGCTACAGGCCGCAGCCCGGCCGAGTTGCTAATGGGGCGACGCCTAGCGTCTTTGCTGGATCGCTTACATCCAGACCTAAACGACCTGAGGCCCCAGCAACAGAGTGTTTCCACTAAGGTCCGCACATACGAATGTGGGGACACGGTCTTTGCAAAGAACTATGCAGGGGGGCATTCGTGGCTTCCAGCCACAGTTACTGAGGTAGTGGGTTCCCGAATGTACGTTGTCCAGCTTGCGGACGGGCGCAAGTGGAGGCGACACACTGACCAGTTAAGGCAGCGGTGGGCGACTGGCCGCCCCACCTCGCTGCCAGCGGAGTTCCAGGAACCGGAGGACATTCCTCAACCTCTCCCTGAGGTAAGTGCCGATGTGCCCGAGGGCCCCGGTACTGTCGGCGAGTCAGGGCAGACCCCTACTCAAAGACCCAGTACAAGTGTTGGAAGTGCTCCTAACACTGAAGTCCCCGAGCCTGATGCTGTTCCCCAAGCTGGGAAATCCGCTGAACCTGTACAGCCACGCAGGTCTCAGAGAGTGCGCAGAGTGCCCACCTACTTAAGCGATTACGATTGTACATAATGTTTTTTGCTTAGGGGGGAGGGATTTGTTGTGTATTGACTTGAATGTAAATACTGACATGCGAATCGCCTCATTGGAACTTAATGTTAAGCTTCAGCCTGGGCTAGGATCCTAATGTAACCAATAGGAGTCCTAGCCCAGAGCGTGTCTACCAATCACGTTGCAAAGCGGGACCGCTTGTGATTGGGCATTGTATCTTCAACCTCATAGGTTGTTATCTGTACAGGGGGTGTGGCTACATTAGCCGGGAGTGTTTAAATATCGACAAGCCAGTGTAAATACTTTGATGGGTTCTGGCTGGCGATTGTTGTACCGTAACGGAGAAGTAACTGAGCTGAAGAATAAACCGCATTCTTGCTGAAATCACTCTCCGACTCTTTGTTAAGCGCACGACTTAACACCTTCCATGATAAACGTTCCAACCCCATGGAATTCAAGGGCTCAAAAGGGGGACTTAAGGTCTTTAACACTTTGAATAAGCTTCCAGTTGGAAGCCTAGGTTTATCTGGGGGTGCCCGTTGCATGGTGCCCTTTAAATACCTTGCTGTTGTTCGCTGCCAGCTTGGTCCCCCCTGTTGCCCAGAACGGCAGATATCACAGCCACTTGTCTCTTTAGCATATCCAGCCAGAGACCAATTTGCCATCCACTGTGCAGGAAGCCAGTAATGTCATTATGTGATGGGTCCATGGGATTTATGTGTCCCATTGTCCATCTCCTAAAGTGTAGTTCTAAATACACCCTGACTGTCATCAGATGTCTAGCCTGCAACATCATATTAGCTATTTCCCTGGACATCCCACAGCATTCTAAATCTGTCCATTCTACTTCCACACTGTCAGTTTGACCCACTGCAGGTCTGGATGTAAAATGGGCCCTGACTCCACAGATCCTTCCTGAAAGGAAGAGTCCACGGGTTGGACACTGATATTTGGATCAGTTCAGAAAAACCAAGGTCTTGGCCAAATAAGGCGCTATGAGGATTACGTTTTCTCCTTCGCACCCTGCTGAGGAGAGACATTGGAGGAAATGTGTATAACATACCTGGCAGTCAGGTGTGGTAAAACAAAGACCTTTCCACCGCTGCATCCTTGAACCTGGAGAGAAACCTTGGGACCTTCCGATTGCTTGACGTTGCAAATAGCTCCATGAGTGGGAACCTGGAACATCTTGTCACCTCCTGAAAGACCTGGCTGTTCAGAGCCCACTCTGTTTGTCCAGGTCTTTCTGACTCAGCCAGTCCATTCTGCTTCCTGATGAAGTGGTGCTTTCCCTTGGTGGTTCACATGGGTCCTTTGCTGTTAAGTTGTATGTTTGAATTCGGACATACCAGCCCTGAATCAATTCTTGAAAGGCAAACCAGAGCCAGTTTTATTGCTCTCAGCTCAAGCTACTTTACGCTGATAGCCTTTCCCTCTAGTGGCCACTTTCCTTGGGCCACACTACCCTGGCAATGATCTCCCCGTCCTCCTGTGATGGTTTCTGTGGTTACAGAGACCTGGGGAGGATAAAGAAAGGAACCTTCCCAGGTTAGGTTGTTCCATGTTAACCCCCATCTCAAGGATTTCTTTAAGGTCAATGTTAGTAATTTATTTTGTGTGGCCTTCTCTTGAGAAAGAAGGTAGGTGCCACTGCAGCGTCCTTATGTGAAAACGTGCCCATGGCACTAGGTCTGTGGTTGAAACCAGAAGCAGCACCAGCAACATCAGATCCATGTGCATCTGTTTGCATACCAGCAGGACCGACTGCCTGGTCTTCTCGTTTCTCTGAAGGTAGAGAATCATTGACCTGGGAGATATCATCTGGCTTTTTTTTTTGGCCATTTATTAGAAATCCACATCTTTGTGGAAAATGAACTATTAAGACAATAGGTCCTTTGCAGACTATTGATCCGTTACTCTGATCAGAATATTGTCCAAATCAGGGTAAGTAAGAACTCACCATTTTCACAGGGCTGCTATAAGGTTCATCATGATCTTCGTAAAGACCTGATGTGAAGATGACAGGTCAAAAGGGAGCACTTTGTATTGAACATAACATAAGAGAAGCCAATGCTAAGCCAATGGCCCATCAAGTCCAACACACTGTCACACAGTGGCCAAAAATACCAGGTGCCATCAGGAGGTCCAGCAGTGCCCCCCCCCCAAGCACCAAGAAGACAGAGCATCACTTACCCCAGACTGAGAGTTCCTATCTATACCTTGTGGCTAATAGCCAATGATGGACCTCTGCTCCATATGCTTATCTAATTCCTCTTGAAGCTGTCCATGCTTGTAGCTGCCACCACCTCCTCCTGTGGCAGTGAATTCCATGTGTTAATCACTTTTTGGGTGAAGTATTTCCTTTTATCTGTTCTAACCTGACTGAAAGTGGTGGTCCCTGAATGCAAAGCGCGGGTACTGTCAAAAGGAAGCATGTATTTGGTATGTGTTAAGTATGCTTCCTTCAGGTCTATGAATGTTAGACAATCATCCTGTTGTAGCGTTTGAAGGACGGTGTGTAGTGGCTCCATCTGGAACTTCTGTTTTCAAACACACCAGTTGAGTCCCTAGAAGTTCAGATTGCTCTCTATTTGCCTGACTTTTTGGAACAATGGACAGGATCGAGTCCACCCCCTTTTAACTGCCAATGGGTGGAACTGGCCCTATCTTACCTATTTCCAGTAAGCGCGGTATTGTCTCTGTTAACTTTCTCCACTTCAGATCCCTGTGCGGCACTGGTGACTGAACAAAACAACCTGGGGGGGGGGGAGGTAGGGAGGTAAATTCTGTCCTGTAATCAGGCTCTACAATTGACAGCACTCAACAACCTGGGGTGGTTTATTTCCAGACCTGTGAGCAGTCCTGTAGCCGACCCCCAACCCTGGCATCATGCTGAGGATTTCTTTCCTGGATTGGCTGTGTTTGTTGGCAGTGAATTGTCTTTGCTGAAATTTTGGTTTTGGAAACTGACGGAGCGGCCACTCCTCAGTTCTGTTATCCCTGCCCCTACCAGAGGATCTGTAAGAGGTTTTCCCTTTATACTCTTCGTCATTAGAAGTTGAGATACAAAGCGTAGCCTTTTTATTTTCCACCAGAACCTTATCTAAGGTTAGTTCTCCAAATAGCAACCTACCAGAGAACTTTACTGCAGATGGGTTGGGCTTGGAAAATTTAATGTTGGGTTTTTTTTTTTGTATTTTATGGCACCGTGTCTTGTACATCGCCCAGAGCCTGGCACGAACTGGGATGGGGCGATTAATAAATCCAAATTATGATGATGACTGTTTAAGCCACAAGTTTTTACAGGCTACCACGTTTGCAGCTTGTGCTCTGGCACTACCTAGATAGCGTCTTGAGATTGATTTTTATTTAATTTATTTTTCCTATCTGTATCTCGCCCTCCCCAATGGGCTCAGGGTGGCTAACAAGGGCAAGGTCATTTGCCATGCCATAGGTTAAAAGATAGTAAAACATCCAACACTAAAACCACAGTACTCAATCCATTACTATCACCATCCAAAGTGAACTGCGCTGCTCTTTTGATCTTCAGTAGAGCCCTCTAGTGTGTTAGAGGGTTCGGACTCAGTTTTTGTAAGAGGTTGCCTGCCTTCTGAAGTTGGAGAGGGCCGCTGAGGCTCTAAGAACTAAAAAGGAAGTTTCTTGAGTCTTTTTTTTTTAAAGCACAAACTCATTCCTTCTGTCAACAGGGTCCCTTAGAACGTTTTTGCCAACTTTGGACAATACTGCTCCTGAGTGTACTGTTACCAGCTACCTAGGGAGGTGGTGAGCTCCCCCTCACTGGCAGTCTTGAAACAGTGGCTGAACAAACACTTGTCAGGGATGCTCTAGGTGGCGTTGTCACAGGGCTGCTATAAGGGTCATCATGATCTTTGTAAAGACCTGATGGGAAGATGACAGGTCTTTCACGCATATTGTGCGGCTTCCAGCAGGGCAGCTGGGGAAGCTAAATATCATTAGCAAACAAATATCAGTGGACAAATAAATATCATCAATATCTGCTTTTACCCCTTTTTGTTAGTATTTTGGGCAGTCTCATTTAATGTTAATAAAAAAACAAATTTGCATATTTTCCAAATAAAAAACATGCAATATTTCTTCATATCTTGCAGCTCTGATGTTAAGCAAGTCTGGCCACCCTTGCTCGAGGCTGATCCTGCATTTAGCAGGGGGGTTGGAGTAGATGGCCTGTGTGGCCCCTTCCAACTCTTGTGATTTTATGATTCTACTCACTGAAGCACGCACTAGTGGCACTTTCAAGTCCTCCTAACATTCTGTGGCAAAGTGTAAAATTTCTTGGCAAATTGAACGTAAAGAAGCTCCACTACCCCAAACTGCCCGTCTGGTTCTCAGGACGTTGTCGAGGGACTCTGGGAAGGGTCAGACTGTTAGATGTTTAGATGGCTTCTTGAACCTTCTGGTTTCTAAGTCTGAAGAAGCAGGCTGTTTCCCTGATTCAAAGGTATACTGAAGAGTAGAGATGGCTGTTTAAGGAGTCTTTTAAAATGCTCTGGTTGATAGGGTCTGGGGGAACTGTCGTTGATATCACATTCCTTTCCCAACCATTTCCCTTCCTCCTCCTCAGAAGTGGAACTTAACTGACGTCATGCCAGGTTGCACCTCTTCCCTGTCTGGCTCCCTCTTGGAGTGGGTCTTGGTTTACTTTGTTGATCTACAGTGTTTGCTGGGGATGGGGTGTCTTTCAGAATGAGGAAACCCTCTGTCTGCACCTGGTCATTTATAGGACCTTTCTTTACTAGAGCGTTTGTCCCTTTTTCTTTTTGTGGAAGATGAAGTAGATGAGGAAGGGGACCCAGGAGGAGGAGAGGGACCCATGCTGCTCTGATCGCCCCCGTGCCTGAGAGCTCTCTGATGGCATTTGTCTTCCCCCCTTCGGAATGAATGCCAGAGTTCTACCGTCCCCCCCCCCCACACTCCCCAGTGAGTGGCAAGGTTTCCTCAAGAAAACATTGGCCAGGAAATTCATTTTTGGCACTGCAAATCTTACCATCCTCCTGAAGCTAGTAGCCAAGTTTAGGACCCATAGCTTTATTTTCTGACTAGAAGAATGGGCCATTGTGGAAATGGGAGACAGCGGGCTGTAGAAATAGGCTGTGGGCGAGTGGCCTGGGCTTGAGGAGTCTTTTTAGCATCAGTTTGCCAGGCGCACTCCGAGGCGGGCCACTCTAAGCGAAGAAGTGGCACCTTCCAGGATGGGCCGGCTCGGGAGATTGACATTGCCCGCAGAGGCGCCTTGGTGGCGCTATGCAAACCGGGAGTGCGGGCGGCCAAGGAAAGGGAAGCAGCAGCCGAGGCGGGGGCAACAGCTCTATGCAGGCATTGCTCCGTGTGCGGGTGTGTGTGGCTGCGAGACTGCGCTCCAGCAGCAAGGGAGGCGCCCGGGTCTGTCCCTCTTTCCCCAACGGGCGTTAGCTTGGCCAGCCGGCTGCGGGCCCGTCTCCTTCCCCAAGAGGGCCGGCCTCATCCTTCCACCTCACGCAGGCAAGACCCCGGTGGGCCAAGCCGTCAGGCCTCACCCGTCCCCCCACCCCTGCCAGCCAAGGCATGCGACCTCATCCCCCTGCTTACCGGAGGGGTGAGGGGACAGGCTGGCCCAGGCTCCCTGCCTGGCTGCCTGCAGTGCCTTGACACCAGGCCACGAGGGGGATTGGTGTGGCGGGCGAGGCAGCCTTGTTGAGCCATGCGGAAAAGGCACTGGCAGTCGGCGATGCAGTGCTGGGGATGCACATGTGGGCGTCTCCCTCTTCTGTGGCAGGCATGGCCTGCATGGAGCCAGCTGCTGTCCCTCAGGTCCGGCGGCATGCCGCTGTCTCCCATCTCCCCCAGAGGGGAGGTGTGAGGGAACAAGCCGCTGCCGCCTCCCTGCTCGGCAACCTCTGGTGCCTTTACAGGCTGCTGGGTGGAGGCAGTGCATGTGGGCCTGGCCCTCCTCTGTGGCCGGCTCGCCTGGGGGCCCGGAGTGCGAGCAAGGGCGCGGGGCTGACAGTGGCCCCTGGCTGCCGCAACTCGCCAGCTCCGACCGAGTGCTGTACCTTGGGGTGGAGCGGCGGCGAGGGAGGTGTTGTGGAGGCCGCCACCCATGCAAGGCGGCGCTGCCTCCCATCGGGCGCAGTGCCACTATGCCCCCGTCTGGGCCTCCAGGTCGAGTAATGAATGCTGTTGCCTCATGAAAACTCAATTAACCTATTTGGAATGAGACTGGCAGCTCAGGATGCCAGCAATCTTAGGTCTTACTAAACATTACTAAATGCAAAGCATATCTCAGCAACAGTAGACGATGATCACAGTAACGGAGCAGTAAGTGAATAGATGAACAGCTGAGAGAAAAAGGAAAAAAAAGGAAAGAAAAAAAAAAGGAAAGAAAAAGAAAAAGAGGGACATAAAAAAAACAAGAATAAATTTAAAAAAAAAAGAAAGAAAGAAAGGGGAAAAAAAAAGAAAAAAGGATGGCCTCAGGAGCAAGGAGACCATCTATTTCTGGCCCGGGACAGGTACAGTTACAGGCGATGCAGGTTAACCCTAAAGAACTAAATGTACTCATACAAGAAGCAGTAGAAAAGGCGGTTAACCAGGCGGTGGAAAAAGCAGTTAATCTGGCCGTCGAAAATGCAATTAGCGTTGCTATACCCCCTGCAATTAGCGTAGCTATACCTCCTGCTATAGATGGGGCAATCAAAGCAAATATGGCTATGATTATAGAGAAAGTATTAGAGCCCCTACAAGAAAAAATGGATAAATTAACCGAGCAAGTTAACACGCAGATGACAGAAACTAAAAAACAGGTTAATCAAAATGTAAAGCAAATTGATAAATTGACAAAGGTTGTAAATAATTTAGAAGATAAATCAGAAGACCATGAACATAAAGTTTGGGAGCTGGAGGATACGGTGACTAAACTAGAAATAGACAAAGCCTCTTACATTTTGAGACTTCAGAACCTAGAAGAGCAAGAGGGAGAAGATATACAACAAAGGGTGGTAGAGTTGCTGGCGGGTTATATCCAAGAAGAAGATATTTCGAAACTGAAAGAAGAGATTGAAGTAGTATTTAGAGTAAATTCAGCATTTAGACCATTAACAGATCAAGAAAAAGAAATCAGAATTCTGAGAGATATACCGTGGAGAATGAGAGAAAGGCGGAAGAGTTATGACAAACTGGTAACTACCCTTAAAAAAAAAGGAATTAAATTTAAATGGTTGACGCCGGAAGGGGTTACATTTAATTACAAAGAAAGGTGGCACAAATTAAATTCGGTCT
>NW_015160894.1:326776-331569 GCF_001447785.1 Gekko japonicus | reverse complement strand
AATGGCAGAAAGTGAAGAGGACCTAAAGAGCCTCTTGCTCAGGGTAAAAGAACCTTCTTGGTTTCGAAGTCTGAAGAAGCAGGCTGTTTCCCTGATTCAAAGGTATACTGAAGAGTAGAGATGGCTGTTTAAGGAGTCTTTTAAAATGCCCTGGTTGATAGGGCCTGGGGGAACTGTCGTTCATATCACATTCCTTTCCCAACCATTTCCCTTCCTCCTCCTCAGAAGTGAACTCAACTGACTGTCATGCCAGGTTGCACCTCTTCCCTGTCTGGCTCCCTCTTGGAGTGGGTCTTGGTTTACTTTGTGTTGATCTACAGTGTTTGCTGGGGATGGGGTGTCTTTCAGAATGAGGAAACCCTCTGTCTGCACCTGGTCATTTATAGGACCTTTCTTTACTAGAGTGTTTGTCCCCTTTTCTTTTTGTGGAAGATGAAGTAGATGAGGAAGGGGACCCAGGAGGAGGAGAGGGACCCACGCTGCTCTGATCGCCCCCGTGCCTGAGAGCTCTCTGATGGCGTTTGTCTTCCCCCCTTCGGAATGAATGCCAGAGTTCTACCACGGCCCCCCCCCACGCCCCCCAGTGAGTGGCAGGGTTTCCTCAAGAAAACATTGGCCAGGAAATTCATTTTTGGCACTGCAAATCTTACTATCCTGAAATTAGTAGCCAAGTCTAGAACCCTTAGCTTTATTTTCTGACTAGAAGAATGGGCCATTGTGGCAATGGAGAAAGCGGGCTGTAGAAATAGGCTGTGGGCGAGTGGCCTGGGCTTGAGGAGTCTTTTTACCATCAGTTTGCCAGGCGCACTCCGAGGCCGGCCACTCCAAGCGAAGAAGTGGCGCCTTCCAGGATGGGCTGGCTCTGGAGATTGACATTACCTGCAGAGGCGCCTTGGTGGCGCTATGCAAACCGGGAGTGCGGGCGGCCAAGGAAAGGGAAGCAGCAGCTGAGACGGGGGCAACAGCTCTATGCAGGCATTGCTCCGTGTGCGGGTGTGTGTGGCTGCAAGACTGCGCTCCAGCGGCAGGTGAGGCGCCCAGGTCCGTCCCTCTTTCCCCAATGAGTGTTAGCTTGGCCGGCTGGTTGCAGGCCCGTCTCCTTCCCCAAGAGGGCCGGCCTCATCCTTCCACCTCGCGCAGGCAAGACCCTGGTGGGCCAAGCCGCCAGGCCTCACCCGTCCTCCCACCCCTGCCAGCCAAGGCATGTGACCTCATCCCCTTGCTTACTGGAGGGGTGAGGGAACAGGCTCCCTGCCTGGCTGCCTAGACACTGGGCCGTGTGGGGCACTGGCGTGGCGGGTGAGGCAGCCTTGTCGAGCCATGTGGAAAAGGTACTGGCAGTCAGCGATGCAGTGCTGGGGCCTGCGGACGCACAACATGTGGGTGTCTCCCTCTTCTGTGGCAGGCATGGCCTGCATGGAGCCAGCCACCGTCCCTCAGGCCCGGTGGTATGCCACTGTCTCCCGTCTCCCCCAGACCCCAGGGGGGAGGTGTGAGGGAACAGGCCGCTGCCGCCTCCCTGCTCGGCCACCTCCGGTGCCTTTACAGGCGGCTGGGCCGAGGCAGTCCATGTGGGCCTGGCCCTCCTCTGTGGCCAGCTTGCCTGGGGGCCCGGAGTGCAAGCAAGGGCGTGGGGCCGACACTGCCCCCTGGCTGCCGCAGCTCATCAGCTCTGACCGAGTCCTGTACCTTGTGGTGGAGTGGCGGCAAGTGAAGGAGGTGTTGTGGTGGCCGCCATCCAAGCAAGGCGGTGCTGCCTCCCATCAGACGCAGTGCCACTATGCCCCCCGTCTGGGCCTGCAGGTTGAGTAATTAATGCTGTGCAATGAATGCTGTTGCCTCATGAAAACCCAATTAACCTATTTGGAATAAGACTGGCAGTAACTCAAACATCACTGTTTGGTTTAAAGGCAATCAACACTATTGTCCGCATGGCACGGATCAGGTATGCCTGTCACACTAGAGAAAGAAGGCCATGGGTGCTTTTATATGAGACACCTGTTCCCATAATCATGTTTAAACTACAGCTGGCAAGCAAAGC
Organism: Gekko japonicus; assembly: GCF_001447785.1. Taxonomy (NCBI): domain Eukaryota; kingdom Metazoa; phylum Chordata; class Lepidosauria; order Squamata; family Gekkonidae; genus Gekko; species Gekko japonicus. The sequence goes on along the minus strand of NW_015160894.1, from coordinate 329,528 downwards.
TCTCTGTCTTCGTTGTCTGTCACCTTTGTGGCCTTCTTGCCAGCTTTAAGAGACCAAGCTTCATCTGCAGAAGCAATTCCTTTTTCTTAGCAAGCCTACCTTGTAAATGACACCAACACACACTCCTTTTGTTGATCTGTCTCTGTGTTAACCCTGCATAGATTCAAGGAAACATATAGCAAAGGAAAGCCTGAAGCTCGGGATGCCAGCAGTCTTAGGTCTTACTAAACATTACTAAATGCAAAGCATATCTCAGCAACAGTAGACGATATGTTATATGTGCCTTTGTGATCACAGTAACCCTACCATGCAGGCCTCTTGAGGCTCACCTGATTTTTAAAAGACAAGCATGAGCTTTTGGCAACCAATCTGGGATTCACTTTGTAAGTCCAAAGTATGTTTGAATCATGTAGCTTTATTTTAGAACAATGGTAAGGGAGAAAAGTATTGAAGCATTCACGACCTGATTGACTTTGTTACTGTAATTATATGTAACCGTAATTGTGCAGTGGAAATTAAAAAAAACAACACCCCACAGTGCTATTTTCAGAGGGGTTTGCTCATGTCTGTAACTTTCAAACCGCCTCAGGAATATGGACTCTTGAGGGTGGACCCTGTCAAAGATTTTCACAAATGGAAATGGGAGGGGATTTTCCCTGATTGTCCTCTCCCATTCCTTTGACTCCCTCCTTAGACAGTTCGGGACAGGGGGCTATCAGAAACAGCATTTTGGAAGACATACTGGGTTGCGGGGGGAGTGCAGCCAGCAAGGTCTACTCAACTGATGGAAATCCCTTGGGTCACTTACAAGTTCTCTCAGAGCTGTTCTCTCAAGGACAGTTCTTGAAAGAGCTCTCTTAGCCCCACTTACCTCACAGGATGTCCTGTTGTGGGTAGGGGAAGGGAAAGGAGATTGTAAGCCACTCTGAGTGAAGGGTGGGGTATAAATCCAATCTCTTCTTCATCAGTGGAAATTTTCCGTGGGAACCAAGCCTTTGCCTAGAATGTCACACAGCTGACAACAGAGATCCCTGACTAAAGATGACAGGAACACTGAAGTGTGGAGGCAAAGTGGTGGAAGGATATGATAACACACATCGACCCAAAGACCGTAAGAATCTTCCCTTTGGAACAGTACTCTGAAATAATCATGGTCCTATCAAAAAGGTACACATGTGCCAGAGGATAAATGGTAATTGAAGAAGTAAAAGAGTTGGATTTATACTCGAGCCTTCACTCAGAGCAGCTTACAATCTCCTCTCCCTTCCTCTCCCCACAACAGACACCCTGTGAGGTAGGTGGGGCTGAGAGAGCTCTGAGAGAACCACTCTTGAGAGAACAGCTCTGAGAGAACTGTGATTGACCCAAGGTCACCCAGCTGGCTGCATGTGGAGGGGGGGGATTAAACCTGGTTCTCCAGATTAAGAGTCCGCGGCTCTGAACCACTACACCAGATTGGCTCTCCAGGGACACCCAGAGCCCACGGTGGCTGCAGAGTTCTTAGTTCCACCTCCCACCAGTGTCTTCCTGAGGTGAATTTCTCATGGCCCAGCGCACTATTCACTGTTAACTTCAAGCATCTCATTTCTAGTCACAATGTCAGCGTACTTTAAAAGGGCTAAATTTCCACCTGCCATGAGGAAAATTTAAAGGCAGAAGAGGCAAGTTAGTACAGATTCTATACACTGGCATCCCTCTTGGCCTGCAGGTGAAAGATTCTATGGTCTGTCAACAGGAAAGCCAGTGACAGTGGAGATCCTTACTTAGCCATTACTGCCTAATGAGATGTTCCCAATGTAAAGCCCCCCCCCGCTACTGTTTGCCCCACGGATCAAGCTGCCGCTTCAGCAGCGAGAGAGAAACGGATATTCTGTCATCTCTTTCTGGAGTTGTAGAACCCATCATGGTGATCACTCTCCTCAAGATTCAGCATTTCAGTGTGTTTGTTCTCCCAATGAAGAAATAGGGACGGAGCACGTCCCCAGAGAATGTGGTTAAAGGGAAAGTGAAGAGCTTTTCATTTGTAGCACTAGAAAAAAACTCCACACGACCCTCTTCATAGTCCAGGAGCACCCGGATCTTTTGGGGAATGGCGTTTGGTAAATTGCCTGATTGAGGGGAAGTCGAGGCACGTAGGTACCAGGATGATCTACCACAAGAAGTATCATACAGCGTTACCGTCTGCACAATCCAGAATCCTTCATCAGGATTAAGGGTGATATTTCCTTTCCTCTTCACTGACTCTCTAGCGACACCCACAGACCACACTGCCTGTCCATTCCCCATGTCCACCTCCCACCAGTGTCTTCCTGAGGTAAATTTCTCACGGCCCAGCACACTATTCAGGGTATCAAATCTCTCCGCATTGTTGGGCAGGTCCTGCACTGTCCCTCCCCCTGTCAGAGTCTTCAGATCTTCAGACAGAATGAGGCTGGGATGTGCCGTTTCTCGATCCAGAGTCACGTTCACTGTGGGGCAGAGAAAGAAGAGGCTTTTTGGAGACTACTATCCAGTAGCACCTTAGAGACCAACAAGAGTTTCAGGGTGTAAGTTTTCAAGAGTCAAAGCTCCCTTTGTCATCTCTAAAGTGTTACTGGACTCAAATCTTAACTGTTCTACTGCAGATCAACACAGCTACCCCGAGAAACCATCAGGGAAAGGGGTCATTGTCAGCTACTAAAGACCAAGTCAGAAAGCCTCCTTTCGGGAAGGTCCAAGGGGGTTAGCGTGGGATTCAAGATGGAGGCACAAG
>NW_015160894.1:321863-326748 GCF_001447785.1 Gekko japonicus | reverse complement strand
TGTCATCTCTAAAGTGTTACTGGACTCAAATCTTAACTGTTCTACTGCAGATCAACACAGCTACCCCGAGAAACCATCAGGGAAAGGGGTCATTGTCAGCTACTAAAGACCAAGTCAGAAAGCCTCCTTTCGGGAAGGTCCAAGGGGGTTAGCGTGGGATTCAAGATGGAGGCACAAGGGCAGTGTATGGGGTATTTCACAGCATACATCTCTAATACGGAAAAGAGGCACTTATAGTCCTCCAACTTCACACCCAAAGATTGGCCCGTGAGCAGAACCATCAAACATTTTCACGGTGCTTTAGCGAGTTCTGAACATTTCAGATGTTATGTCAGGAATCCTCCCTTCAGGCCTGTATGATAGAATGGCTTGCCTAGAACCACCCAGTGAACCAAAGACCTAGCGGAGCCAGAGAATTCACGACACATCCCACACTCTCAGAATTAAAGTAGACGCAACGCTGGGATCCCAAAGCACCTCCGCCACAGCTACTGCTTTTGAAGGACAACAGTCCCTTTTTTGAAGGACAACAGCCTGTGATACAGACTGGGGCTGTATCACAGACATACGTAGCTGTTACCGCCAATGAGATGTTCCCAAGGTAAACAACTCCCCCCCCCTCCCCGGCTACTGGGCCCCGTGAATCAAGTACAGAGGGACCGTACATCTTGGAGGAGCTGGCTGGGTTGGGAAAACAGGATGCTGGGTGGGGGTTTACCCCACCACTACCATCGCCCCAGTGTTAACCAATCCACCCCTCATGGCTGCCTTTTACATTTAACCCCCTCCCAAGGAAATCTGTAATTTGACCTTCAGCCACTACACCAGCTCTCATCTACCTGCCAGCTTCCCAGTATCCTCCCCATTCCCTCTTCCTCGGATAGCGTAGTTACTGTTAAAAGTCTTGGGAAGCACCGTCCCTCCCCGTAAGCTGAGGCCTCTGTCTAATGCAACATGAGTGAATGTCAGTTAAATCTAAATCTCTTATGAGAAGCTGACACCTACTTAATTTTAGCAGATGGTTACCTTTTGTCAGTGCTTTCACCAGTACTTTGTCCAGAGACTCTGTTATGGGAAGAAAACATAAAATATGTTGAGAACTGGGGGGGGGGAGCAAAATTACTTAGATGATCATTCATGTAGCTACATATCTTTTCAGGCACCAGTCCAAACCCACTCTCACTTGTGCGCCATTTTGGGTAGTGAAGGCTACATATCTTTTCAGGCACCAGTCCAAGTCTCACTTGTGCGCCATTTTGGGTAGTGAAGGCAACACCAAACACCACCATGGCCCCTGCCTTTTGGAACGTGTAGAAGGACTTAGTGCCCTTCACAAAGTATTGAGTGCCCAGTTGGTCTCCTGATGCTTTGGAAATGGTAGTAACAGCTTCCACACAAGCAATCAGTCAACAGTTTATTACAATTCAAGATCAGAAGCCAAGATCATCACAAAACATATACGTTAGTTGTGTGTCAACCGTCTACTCAAAGTGGGGGGACCTCAGCACTATCGCAGCACAAAACAGCACCCAGGATCCCATGAAGTTGTCTCATGAGATCTGGTGCCAAAATGCATCCTTTATCCCTGTCATGTGTGCTTGCAGACGCATCACTACCTGTTACTGCTCTCCTTGTCTCTTTCCCCTCTTGTGGTAATATAAAACAGAAGTGACCAAACCAAGGCCCCACTGGTCCTGGAGCCCCGTCCCCCCCAAATCTGGGGCCTGGTATCCCTCACTGTGGTGCCACCTGAGCTTGAGTGACAGCACCCAGATTTCCCCTGTGTGAAGCTTCTGTTTCCCCCACTGCTGTGCCAATCCCAGCACATTTCTCGATGGGGCCCAAAGGTCTGAATGCCTCCGCTGTACACTTTACAGCCAACGTTGACAGCAGACACTTGATTTACTTTCTGGGGGGAAAGGTAAAGTATTTGTTAAAAGTGCCCATCTCTGTTAAGTAGCCTAGGAGAAGATCATTTGGGGACACCCAGGGGATGTCCGTCAATACCTTCACATTCTTTGAGAGCCTTTTGTAATTCAGGTGTTTGCTCTGAGTAAATCCTGAGGTTATGCTCCAGTATTGGAGGAAGCTCCATCAGCTGCCTTTCGGGCTTCTTCTCATGTCTGGAGGAGAAAAGAGTGAAGCCTCAATAGGTCAAGTCCACTCACAAAAAAGATGACTTATTTCAAGGCTGGAGCTCTTCCAGTGAATTTCAGTCTTGTGTGGAGGGAACCCTCCTCTGGACTATTTTCCCCCTCAGGGCTGAAAGGGACTTTATTGAAAGGAAGGGCTGACCTTGCACAGACTCTGGGACCCCGTAGAAGTGTGACCAAAAAACACATGCCTAATGCTCTTCCACAGCAGATGAAACAGCAAGAGGGGTTGAAAAAGAGTCACATACCTGCTGCTCAGTATAGTTTTGGGATCCTGAAAGAGAGGGAGAGAAATGGATCTCAGTTACACAGAAAACTCAAAGGGATTCTTGATATTCTACATGGAATCCATCATTCCTTCCCCCCTTTCTAGGAGAATCAACTGATGTTCCCAGGATCAGGCTCTATTTCCGTTCTGAGCTTGTAGCTGCCTTCTGCCGTTGTGAGGATTTTGATTTCTTACCTGCACAAATACGTTTTCGGTCTGCCGAAACATTCCCTCCAGCTCTGTGATTAGGTGACTGAGATCTGAGATTTCCTCAGAAAATCTGGTGTGGTTTTCTTTGTCCCTCTTCTCCATCTCTCCCTCCATCGTCTCCAGCTGGGACAGCCTGAGCTGCTCTTGTTGCTCAAGATACTTGTGCATCTGCTGAAAGGCTGACTGGGTCACCTGCTTCTCTAATTTTAACTTGGCCTGTGAGAAGCACATAAAAATTGAGGAAGGGGCAAATCCATTCAAGAAGGAAAACCAAATCCAGGCCGCCACCAGCAGTAAGTTATGTAACCAAGTGCTAGAGAGAGGACATCACTGACACACTTCTTAGCCACTGTCCTTTCAAGAAAGACACATATGGAATTCTAATCAACCCTTGGAAGGCCGGCTGGGGAAGGGAAGGGGAGGCTTTTAAAGATGCCCCCCCCCTTTTGCTTCCCCAGCCAGTGTGCCTTGGCAAGCCGGTTGGGGAAGCAAAAGGGGGGGGAGGCATCTTCAAAAGCCTCCCCTTCCCTTCCCTGGCTGGCCTGCCAAGGCAGGCTGGCGGGGGAAGTGAACAGAGAAGGGGTTTAAAGTTTAAACCCCTTCTCTCTAGAGTTGTGCCGCTACGGTGGCACGATCTCCCATTGTATCCTATGGCACCATAGGGTACAATGGAGTGATCGTGCCGCCACTGTGGCGCGACTCCAGAGAGAAGTGGTTTAAACTTTAAAACCCTTCTCTCTTTGCTTCCTCTGCCAGCCCTCTAGGAGCTGGGGGCGGGGCTTGCCTCCGCCGCCATATGTGCCTGCTCCTGAGCTGCCGGCTCGTTCTGGCTCCAAATGATCCCTGATGATATGTAATCCCATTTCATTGTCTGACAAAGTGTGCGTGCACACGAAAGCTCACACCTTGAATAAAACTTTGTTGGTCTTAAAGGTGCCATTAAACTCTAACTTTGTTCTACTGCTTCCGACCAACACGGCTACCCCACCTTGATCTTTTTGACCCAAAGAGTGATTAACACTTGGAATTCACTGCCACAGGAGGTGGTGGCGGCTACAAGATGGCGGCATGGCGGTGTGTTCGTGCTTACACGCTCGCCGGAGAAATTTAGAAATGTGCCGAGAAACAGCGTTGGACGTTCCTCAGCTGGCCGAATTGATGTGTATAATAACACTGTTGAACTGGACCCGTGGCACGAGGGGAAAGCTGCAATATCTCCCTTACGAGGGGGAAGCTGTAATATCTCCCTTACCAGTGTGGAGTTTGGCTGCGGGGGCCCCCTAGGTCAGCTTGCGGAGCTCGCTGAGCTAGCGGAGCTCGCTGAGCGTGGCTTCCGTGCGTCAGGCCCTTGGCTGGTGCAGGAACGCGGTCGACAGCGGTGCCCGGAGGCGGCAGCTGGCGGCGGCGTCCTGGAGGTGGCGGCAGGAGTTGTGGCCTGCCAGGTTGAGTCCTGAACAACGAGGCCTCGGGCTGACGCGGAGGAGAGGTCGGCGGAGGCGGTGGCTGAGCTCCGGGGCGGCCCGGGCCTGGGGCAGCGGAGGGAGACGCCTTGAGACGATCGGGGGCGTGGCGCGGTTGGCGAGGCGACTGGCGGCGTCGGCAGTGGTGAGCTGCTGGAGAGGGAGCGAGGAGAGCGGAATTTTCCTGAACGGTCTCCCCCCTGCCCTGAGGCTCCCTGGCTGGCCGTTGGCCGATGAGGAATCACCGCCGGTTGATACGCAGTCGGGGGAAAGTGGACAGGGTAAGAAGATCAACAGAGCCCTCGAGAGACGAAGTAAGGCCCACAGTCCTGCGGTGGGGGAGTGGCCCTGTGAGAGAGGTTTGGTGGAGAGGCCCTGTGAGAGAGGGCAAAGACTGGTGGAGCGGCCCTGTGAGAGAGGGTGTCGTCCAAAGGAGACCCCCCCCTCTGATGTGTGGCGTGGCCCTGTGAGAGAGGGCGAAGACCGGGGGAGCCCCCTCCTCCCTACTGTTTTGCGGCGGTGGAGCAGCCCTGTGAAAGAGGACAGAGACCGACGTAGCCTTGTGGGCCGAAGGAGCCCCCTCCCCTCTCCTCCCCTCCCCCCCCCACTGTTGTGGTGTGGCCCTGTGAGAGAGGGCAAAGACCGAGTATGGCCCCCGCTTCCCTGTGGTGGTGGAGTGGTCTTGTGAGGGAAGACGAAGATTGAAGGAGCCCTGAAAGCCAGTGTGGGGAGCGTCTGAAGCGTTTATGCCCATAAGATCTGAGGCCCAGGGAGAAAGAGAAAGAGCGGGATTG
>NW_015160894.1:315698-321669 GCF_001447785.1 Gekko japonicus | reverse complement strand
GCATGGACGGCTTCAAAAGGGAATTAGATAAGCATATGGAGCAGAGGTCCATCAGTGGCTATTAGCCACAAGGTATAGATAGGGGCTCTGGGGCAAGTGATGCTCTGTCTTCTTGGTGCTTGGGGGGGGTCAACAGTGGGAGGGCTTCTAATGTCCTGGCCCCACTGGTGGACCTCCTGATGGCACCTGGTATTTTTGGCCACTGTGTGACAGAGGGTTGGACTGGATGGGCCTTTGGCCTGATCCAACATTGGCGTCTCTTATGTTCTTATGTTTCCTATTCTTATCACTAATATCATGCATTCCTATCTTACTTTGTAAAAGCCCAACTTAACCTAGCCTAGCCCCACTCTACCTAAAAGTATCTAGCACAAACTTTCTTTCTTAACCTCCCTCCAGTATAGGTATCTCCCCATAACACATCCAATCAGAACACTTCACTCCCAGCTCTCTCTCTCATTGGTTCTTTCTCTCCTTCTGTCAGTGAAAGGCACTCCTCTCCATAAACTCCGCCCCCCAGGCAATACCCTTTACCATTTAAATCACCTGTCAAGAACTAGGTACACAATTACAACCTTTACAATACTATCTACCTATCTCATAGGCATTACATCACACCCAGCCCCAACACATGAGCCTTGACACCTACCAGAAATGTCTGGCTTTTCTGGTCCTCCAACATTTTCTCTTCCTTAAGCTTTTCTCTCTCTCGCTCCAAAAATTGAAGCTGGGCCTGGATCTCTTTCTGCAGAAACAATAAAGGCCATTGCTTTTGGGGAGGTTAGTCCCTATGACACCCGTCATGAAAGCCTGCATAAAGCTCTATCTGATCTGAAAATGAACAGATGAGAGAGGTTTGGCTTTCTGGGCTTCATGCAATTTGGGGGCAGAGCCACGAGATACATTTAGAAAGCTATCATCTATATCTTGTCTCTAAACTTAGGTCAATCTACTTGTCAATAACAAAAAATAGAAACTGGACAACAGAAAACAGGAGAGGGTTCCTAGACATACCATGGCAGAAAAAGAGAGGGAAGGGTTCTAAATGCACAGACCAATGGATGCCCAGGCATTACTAGTCAAGAGCTGATATGCAGAAGGATGGATGAATTGGACTTTGCACAGTCAGTGGATCTCTGGCCCCAGGACCAAGTCCTGCAGCTTTGCTTGAGCATGGGATGCCTTTCAGTCCCTTCCCCTCTTTTCTGCTGATGCTTAGCCATGGAATGGGTAAGGATAAAGAAATGCAGTGGGAAGTGGAGGAGAGGGAGAAGACGACAAATGGGAGAGGATCGGCTTGCGTTTGTGAGTTGGGGAATGCAATGGGAATTTTCTCCCTTCCGCTCCATCTCTTGTGTCAACCTTGTGTACATATGCGCATGTGAAACACAGGCTGTTAGCATATGTGCTACATGGTACTATGCATGCAGATGCATTTATGAACATGTGCCCAACTGCTTATGTCATTCTCACATAATGGAGGGCGTGGAGGGAGTAGCAGATACATGCAGAACATTTCTGTGTGCTCAGAGTTGAATACATTGCATGCTCTCCAGGAGGGTGGGGACAAGAACGGTAGGTAACTGAATGTTTTCAAACTATTGCCAAAGTGAATTAAGTATCAACGCATTCTAAAGCATGGCAGAATGTTCTGAGCTGTCTTTATGGATTTCGATAGCCATCCAGTTAATGCTTTCCTACCTTATACTCCAGGAAAGCCTCTTCCATGGGAAGTACACAGTGATTTCGGTGTCTGATGGATCGGTCACACACCACGCAGATGGGGGCTTGGTCATCATGGCAGAAGAGCTTCAGGGGCTCCTGGTGCCTCTCGCACCCTCCCCACTTTGCCTCGGCTCCTTTTCCCGCCTGGAGTTTCCTGACAAGTTCCACAAGGTTTGCCAGCTGCCGGTTTGGCCTGAAGTTCTCTTGCTGGAAAATTTCTCGGCACTGAGGGCAGGAAGGGGCTCTCTCTGTCTCCTCCCAGCACTGGGTGAGGCAGGCTTGGCAGAAATTGTGCCCACAGTCTAGAATCACTGGCTCTTTGAAATATTCCAGGCAGATGGGGCAAGCCGTTTCCTCATGCAACTCCTTGATGACACTCCTGGCTGCTGTTACTTCTTCTCTCTCCCTGAAATGTAAAAAAAGGACCTGCGGGTTTTACTTTCCTATAAAAGGACCTGAAAGAGTTGTGTGAAGCCACCAGAGTTCCCTCTAAGCTGAGTTAGCGTGAGCTAGCTCACAGTTTTTTAGCCTCCAGCTCACAGATTTTTGTCTTTGCTCAGGAAGGATGGCTCCAGAGCAAACTGATTAATGCTGTAGCCAAATCACTCGCTCACAACTTTAATGCCAGCAGCTCACAAAGTAGAATTTTTGCTCACAAGACTCCGCAGCTTAGAGGGAGCGTTGGAAGCCACCCCTTTCCATTCCAGAGTACAGGCATGAGAGAAGCCACTGAGGGAAGGAAGGTTAGTGCCACAGTGACACTGAAGAGAGTGCTAAGACAGAACTTACCTTGGGGAAGATCCCTGTGGACATTGTGGGGACCGCCGCCTGGTCCCTGAGCAACCCCTCTTCTTCTTCATGGCAAATAGAGACATATTAGCTTGCAGTATCCTGAGATTTTGCAGTCACCTGTAAAGATAAGAGATCAAGAAGAAAAATAAGAGATTGGTTTCATACCCCGTCTTTCACTACCCAAAGGAGTCCCTTTCTCTCCCCACAACAGACACCTTGTGAGGTCGCTGTAAACATACCTTTGATTTACTGACATTCATTACAGAAATCTCATGCTTAATGTTCCTAGCCTAGGATCCAGGGGAAAACATGAAATGGCTGGGCATTGTGAATTTTTGTACATAAGTTGCTTCATGTGCTGGTCAAGAACATGAGAAGGCATCCTAACAGAGACTGAGGGGGGCCATGTGTTTTGTCTACAAAACTATACTCTTCCCCAGAGAAATAACTACAACTTCCTACAAAGGGGGTGAACTTGGTCTGGACACACACAGTCTAATCCACCTCACTGGCTTCTTGTTATTCCTCCTCTAAAATAGTTCACATTGCTTTCTTAATGAGAAAGACTGGTTCATGAGGGCATGGATACAGTGAAAAGGGTGAGGGAACCCAGTTGCACACAGGAGAGCCCTGGCATAAAGAACCCAGCAAAACACACACAGTACCAAGGCACATAAAAACTCATACCTGGTCTTAAAGGTGCTTGATATTTTCCCCCTACCATTGTGGCAGTCGAGCAAAGCAAACTCTCTCTCATCCCCTCCCTCCCATAAGGGAGGAGCCTCAGCCAGTGGAAGGAAAGAAAGGCTGCCCTTTGTCTCCCGCAGCCTGGCCAGGAAGTGAGCTCTGGCTGTTTCTTCCCTCCCCCTGGGAGGAAGAGGGGAAGGAGTCTCAGCCAGTTCTTTACCAGACTCTCTCAATTGCACAAGAGAGCCTTGCCTATTGATATCTCCTGTGCGATGGAGAGAAACTGGTAAAGCAAGCTCTAACATAGAATCATAGAATGTTAAGAGTTGGAAGGGACCTTGCAGGTCATCTAGTCCAACTAGGCTTACCAAATTCCGGCGGGGGAATTGTATTTCCTGGCAGGAGCCTTGCCGCGAGGACGGCTGCACGTGTTGCACCCACCGTCGCCAGGATGTGATGCTCCGCGTCGCTCTGGCAATGGGACTCTAAACGTGGAGCGTCACATCCTGGCGACAGCGGGTGCAGCCGTCCCTGCAGCGAGCCTCCTGCCAGGAAATACAATTCCCCCGCCGGAATTTGGTAAGCCTAAATCCAACCCCCTGCACTCTGCAGGAGCATAGCCTACCGGTAGCAGAACCGCAAATGCAAGTAGGAAACAGCCAGGGTCTTGTGGGCCTGATTGGGGCCCTCTGGGGGCCTGATCTGGCCCACATGTTTGACACCCCTAATCTAACCCAACCATTTTGAGCCTGCAGACACCTCTGGAATAGTGATACAGCACAGCAGGCATGGTCACAAAATGGCTGCCCTAGGAGATGGTGCCAACAATACAATGACTGCCACAGCTTACATTTTAAGTCACACAGTACAGATCTTTGTGCTGTGTTGGAAGCTAATGCTGAAGCAACATTTTTAAAAAAAATCTTACTCAGCAGCTAATGGTGGGCAAAAAACCCAGTTGGCCCCACCCACTTTCTAAAAACACTTGGCAGACAAGAGGACAGGTTCTAGTGGGCACCCCACTGGTGACCCCTCCTGTAACCCCTATGTCCCACTGAGTTCCCTCTCTAAACTTCTCCTTCCCCAGGCCCCATCCCCAGATTTCAAGGAATTTCCCAAGATAAGAGTTGGGAAATTACCGAGGGAGCGCAAAGCCATCTTGGAAAGGAACTGAAACCAGTAATTGGAAATGCACCACTGCACAATCCAGTGTTCAGATTACGCGGTTTATTTTCCGATGGCCGCAGCCGTTTCGGCTGCACCCGCGACCTGACTCGGTAAAAGAAACCTTCACACGTTCCCCGTTCAGCTCCGCCCTTCTCTCCGCAAAAAGCCAAGCAAGACCTCGGCAGAGTTCTGCCTGTTCAAAGTCAAACCACTCGCGAGCAGCATGAGGAGGTCGACCCCCTCTCCTTTGCAGCCCCAATTCGGGGGAGTTCTTTTTTAAAAAGTTTAGAAGAGGCTACCCACAGAAAGGCTGCCTTTCCTCTTCCTCCTCCGCCAGCTTCGCTTGCTCGGCTACACACAGAGTAACCCCGACCGACTTAAAGAAATGGGGGAAGGTGTTATTAAAATTGCAACACATTGAAAACTTGGGCTACTCAGCTCCCGCTTTGCACACTGCCCACCCCATCTGCTCATCATCACTGCAGTCCCATCGCACCCTCCTCTTTTACCTGCTAAACGAAATAAGGACCTTATAAAGCTCGAAATTTTTGTTCACGCCGCCCAGAATACGTTTCTTTGCGGACGCCCAAACCGGCGCGGGAAAGGAAAAGAAAGTGGGCGGCACCCGCTGCTCCTGGGTCCCCCACCCCACCCCCGGCTAGAGAGAGGATCGATTCCTCCACCCAATCAAAACGAGAAGGGGGCGGAGCATTAAGCGCTCCCCACCCTCCACGCGGGGTTTACCAGAAACGAAGCAGCAGCAGAAACGAAACCAAACGGGCTCTTTATTTTGATCAGCTGGCGCAAGCGTATGTCTGCTATGACTTGACCGCCTCTGGAGAGTCTTCAGAGTATTAGGCCTAGGCGCTTAGTATTATATCGCTGTTTTTCCCGGGGTGGGTGGGACGGATGTGGTTATTTGCGTATTTTGTGCGTTTTGATCCAGCCTTCACCTGCGTGGTTCTCGTTGTATATTCGTATACAACAACAATCCTGTGAGGGAGACTGGGCTGAGCAAAAATGACTGGCCTAAGGGTTATACATGATCTTTTATGGGAAAGGGGGAATCAAAGCCCAGGCCTCTGGACTTTTAACTAATATGCTGTGGTGGTTGGTAGCTGCATAGGTCCACAGAGAAACATTGCCATCCCCCCTCCCCCCCCAAGCATTATGCTCTACAATTTTGAAAGGTTCCATCAAAAAGAGAAAATACATGTCTAGACAGGGGCAAGTCTGCAGACAATTTTGTCTTTCAAAAGCCTCATTTTCAGCATATTGTATTGCAAACTTTTTTTGTGAATGCTTGTTCTTCCACTTTGTTTTTCAGATTTTTGAAAAAATGAACTGTTTCCCTTATGTTTTCACCCTTGAACTGTTGTTGGTAGTTTGTTGTCAGTCACATAGTGTGTTTGACATGTGGCATACCACTTCAGCCATTCTCCCTCATCTAACATTTGACTTCACCTCTGTTTCACGCCAGTAATAAGTAGCATTTTATTCAGAAATCTGGTGTATGCCTTACTACCACAAAATCACAAAAACGCTGGAAAACACTTCAGCCTTCCAGGACATTCAATGGAAAACCTCAAAGTAGCTGTTT
>NW_015160894.1:301841-313544 GCF_001447785.1 Gekko japonicus | reverse complement strand
TTACAAACAAATGGCATCAGTTACAGGTGGTTAACTCCAAAAGGTGTCATTTTCAAGCTCAACGATAAAAAAGAAAAGATTGACTTTGTTTTTAAAGCACGTGAATTTCTGCGGACACAGTTTGGGGAACCAGAAGAGGGCAAAGGGGAGGAAAAAGAAAGCAAATCTGATGGCGAGTTGGGCTCGGGGTCTTTGGACAAGGACTCCCCCTCTGAAAAGGGGGCGGCTGCCCCCAAAAGCTCATATAAACTGAGGATTAGAAAAGATAAGAATAAATAAGGGTTGAAGGACTCTGATTTGTGCCTGAAAAAATGTTGAAATAACTAAGGGATGCTCTGGGAATTTCTTTAAACAGTTAAAGGGATGGTTAAATGATAATTAATCTAGCATAACCGACTAAATTCATCGTATTATTAGTAGCTTTTTGAAAATAGCATGGTGTTAAGATGATGTATTGATCTCCTACGCCTGGGTTTTTAGTTAGTTGTGTGTCTTTTTTCTTTTTCCCCTAGATGTAGTTCCCTTTCCCATATTTTCTGTTGTAGTTTTGTAGTCTGAAAAAAATCAATAAAAACCTCCCCCCAGGGGGATGGGGGGAAAAAGGAAAAATAGGAAAAGGCCTCAGGCATTTTTACACTCTACATTTTGAGTATGGAGAAACCTTGCTTTAAAAAGCATTTCACTCACTCTAAGAGAGAAAATTCTTCCTTGGGGGAAGCTAAACCAAAAACAGTCCTCCCCACTGAAATTTTCCAGTTTCTTTCCAAGCCTTCACATCTCTAATCCTGTGTTCTCCCAGGCAGGACTAGAAGCTTCCCTTTATTCAGCATTTCAGTATAACTTCCTTCCCACCCACCCGGAAAAAGGGACAGATCTTCTCCCCAGAGAATGAGGCTGAAGGGAAAGTGCAAAACAAAGTACCTCTACAAGCATCAAAAAATTCCACACACATCCCTTCATAGTCAAGGGACACCCAGATCTTCATAGACTTATTGGTCAAGGGCAAAGGAGTCTGCAGTGGGGAACTGAAGGCTGAGAGCTGCCCAGGTGATAACATGTCTTGTCTTGACGCATTCAGAGACATCCCCACAGCCCAGATCCCTTCCTCAGGACAAAGTGTAATCTTGCCCTTCCTCTTGACAGATTCTCGGGCAGCCCCCACGGCCCAGCTTTCCACTTGGTCTTGTACATCCACCTCCACCTTCCAGCAATGTCTTCCTGAGGCAAATTTCTCACAGCCCAGCACACAGAGCATAGTATCAAATCTCTCAGGGTTGTTAGGGAGGTTTTGCGCTCTCCTTCCCCTCATCACACTTTTCCGATTCTCAGACAGAATGATGCGGGGGTTTGCCGTATCTGGATCCAGAGATACAGTCACTGCAGGACAGAAAGAGAGAGTTTGAAGGAGAGAGGAAGGTGAATAGTATCAGGCCCTTTTTGAAAGGCATGTCTCTTCAGTAAAAAGGGCTAGAGATTTACTTTTTAAAAATTAAAGCAATCCAGAGGAACTAGTGGGGAGACCAATTATAATGTTATGGGGCTGTGGCGATATATTGAATACCAGTTTTTTAAAACCCCTAAAAGCTCTTTAGTGGTAGCGGGGAGTGTGTGTTAAGGTAAGGAAAAGGAGGGGGAAACTGATGTGTGGATTTTACACTGCAAACCAGGATTTAAATTATTTATGAGCTGAATCTTGCTTACACAAATTAATTATTTTTGCTTTTTACCTTATTTACTTCATTTATATCCTTCTCAATGGTGATTCAAAATGGCTTACAACACTCTTCCCTTCTCAATTTTATCCTCACAAAACCCCTGTGTGGTAGTTAAAATAAACCATGGTTTCCCATTATGTCTCAACTGAGCCAATATCTCATGTTCTCCTCCAATAAGACTTAGATAGAGAGGGTGGATGTGAGGCATGTTGAGGAGAGCTGGTGCAGTATATGCACCAAGATCACTCAAATCACACCTCAGCCATTGATTCACTAAGCAGTCCTAGGCAAATCTAATTCATCATTGTTAGTGGAGTGACCCATGTTCCCACAACCAACACTAACTATAGTTAGGTGGAGTAAGCCACAATTTCCTGTGACGTCTGAACCAAGCCTTTAGCTGACTTCTTTCAAGCGAGGGGTGTGTTAGGCACATATGTAACATAACCTGATTAAATATTTGAAGAAAGAGCTGCTCGGAAGCCCCCACCCCACCACCAATTTACTTTCACCAGTAGTTCCTTGCAAGTTGTTACCTTTATGGAGTATCAGGTTGAGAGACCCTGTTACGTTAAAAAAAAAAATAGAGTGAGAGATATGAAGTCAGACATTTATATGTAGCCATGCTTTAAAACAATGCACAAAATGCATCTTGAAAACCGTTTTGTAAATTAGGAGTATACAAGGAGGGATCTGTGAGAAATTTGTGGGGAAATTCTCCCACTGGCTGCCAGGAGGGAAGCTTGGAGAGGTGGGTGCTGAGCATCGGCCTTGTTTGGGTTGAGAGGAAGCCTAGGCAGCTGCCCAGACACTGCCAATGCTCAACCGTTCCGTTTGCAGTGCCAGGGGAAGGGGACTGCCAGGACATGGGGGCTGGCTGCGGACCCCTGGGCTCTCTCTTTCAGCCCAAACAATGCTGGTAGGAAGGGGGAAGTGGTGGGAAGGAGAAGACATTGGCAGCAGCCCAAACACAGTGGCGTTTGACACCTACCTTCCCTGGGTAACCTCTTTCCTTCACAGCTGCAAAGTGCTGAGGTGGCAGAGGAAAGGGCAGACAGTGGCAGCAGCCTTCCCCTGCCCACCAAAACAACCTGCCCTTTCTCTTCCTTCAGCTTCTCCCCCTATACCTTTGGTCTCCTTCAACCATGCCCACCACATGCTCACCCGGGAGGAGCAAGAAGTCTTGAGGCTTAGATCTTTCAAGCAACGTGACAGAGAAAAGTAAGGTCTTTGACCAGAGGTCATTTCGGGGGAGGGGCCTTGCAGGTCCACCGCTGGCCCCCTCATGGGGCTCGGCAGTGGAGCTGCAAGGCCGGCGGCAGCCAAGACCATTGGGGGTGGGGTGTGTGGCCTTATGACACACTTCCGGTGATGTCAGGGGGTGTGGCATATGCTAATGAGTTATGCTAATGAGTTCCCCTAGCTCTTTTTCTATGAAACGACCCCTGTCTTTGACAAGAATTGGACTTTCCCCACAACCAGTCTCCTCCCATGCCAATCAAGCAAGCCCGCTCAGGGTTTTCTATCCTTTTTTTCTTGTCTGAGTTGTCCCCGATACCTGCACATGTCTTCATAGCCTGTTCTAGAGCAGAATTGTTCTGAATGTACATTTCGAGTGTCTCTTCCAACCTGGGAGAACAGGTCAGTGTGCGCCTCGTTTGCTTCTTCTCAGACCTGGAAGGGAAGAAGGCTCATTTTCTGGAGGGAAAAAAACCCTGTGAAATATCCCTGCCCCTGCATGCCTATTGCATGAAATGCCAGCTTAGGCATTTTTCAGTAGGCAAGCAGATCTACTTAAGGGAAGCTAGTATTTCAAGGCTGGAGCTTTATGAAGCAAAGGACTTCTTTTCTAGTCAGTTGTTCTATTACTGAAGATTAATGGCAGTGGTTTAAAAACTGCTTGTAAGTATTCCTGTCATCTGGGGGCTCTTGTCACCACTGGATGTACAGGCGAACAGCATGTATGTTTTCCCTTTCATACATATAGTGGTGGATTCCCAGATGTGAAATTAAGCTACCATCCCCACCCCCCAGTCTTGTGATAATGCCTATTGTGTTCTGTTTGTGATAAGGAGAAACAAGGGGGGGATAGGGATGATGGTGGTGTGAGGGAAAGGCCCTGCTCAGTAAAAATGCATATACTTTGCATGTAGAAGCTCACAGGTTCAATCCTTAGCATTTCTAATTAAAGGTTGTAATTAACAGGTCATGGTAAGACTTCACTGGACGTGGTGGAGGACAAGTATCAGACATACTGGGTTAAAGGGACCAATGGCTTGATTTGGTATAAGGCAGCGTTGGATGTTCACCTTCATCAAAGGGGAAGGCACTTCCTTGGATGGCAGAAACACAGGATGGCAGCCAAGGGGACGGAATAAAAGTAGCCTATTCCCACTCCAAAAATCAGTGACACCTTAAAGACTAGCAAAGTGTATTCCAGCACAAGCTTTTGTGAGTGATTTCCTCAGATGCTTATTCCTTCTCCAGGATCTGTAGGATGACAGATCATAAGGATGTGGTGGTTGCCACAAGGATTTCCAATTCAGGTACTGTTTTCACCAAAGGAAACTGTCTCTGAACACTGATTCTGATGAGTTTGTGACCCTATTTTGTAGAAATGTTTATGTATTTTTTTAAACCTCTCCAAAAGGAGACGAAAAAGGAACGGAAGAGAGAAAGAGCCACATACCTCTTCAATATATTTTTGGCATCCTAAAAAAAACACACAGAAAGAAATTGGTCATTGTTACAAAGATAGCATTCTGCACCGAGCTGCTTGTTGTTTTAGATGAGATTGTTTCCCTTTCACCATCAGGTGAAACCTTGATCTGTTCTGAATCTGAAATCTCACCTGCAGAAATTCACTGGCTGGCTGCTGGCATGTCCCCTCTATCTCTGTGATCAAATTACTGAGCATAGAGATCTCCTGTGAAAGTTTGGCAAAATTCTCTTCCTGCTTCTTCAGGAGCTTCATTTCCAATTCATCCAGCTGGGCCAGCCAGAAGTGCTCATCTTTCTCGAGAGTTTTGTGCATTTGCTGAAAGGCAGACCTGATTTTCTGCTTCTCCCCTGTCAACCGTTTCTGAAGAAGGGACAGAAGTGGAATACGAGGATCATTGTTACGTGAATGGCCTACATGTGTGTGTTCCTGAACTATGGGCAACTCGGACAAAAGGAAATATATCTTTACACAGAGAGTGGAGTTAAAATGTAGGATTTTCTGCCAGAGTATGTAGTGATGGCCGCATGAATAAACAGCTTTAAAAGGGGGATTAGATAGATTCATGGAGGATAGGTCCATCACTGGCTACTAGGCATGGGCCCTTTCTGCACCTGTCGTTTTCCTTGATTTCTGAGTGCATCTCAATATTCTGTTCTGCATTCCCTCCCGCTTTCACTGCCGCTTTGTGTCGGGGCTTCTTCTTGGTTCTGCATTTATTTTAGGGGGATCAGCACTCTGACCACTTCCAGCACACTGTTGCCCCGCACTTCCCAAAAGGGCTATTGCCGCGAACCTTTGTTCTGCTCCATTTTGAAATTGATACAACTATTTAAAGTAGAATTGTTTCTGTGAATATTTCAGCAGCGCCTACTGCCTTCCCCTGTTTCAGCCTCTTTCTCTTTGGTCTGTGTTAGGCAGCCAGTTTACATGATAACGGGTTTCCTCATGGGCAATTGCTGAGCATTTACATTTGTTTACAGTCCACAGCGGTAGGGAGGATGGGAGAGCTACTGGAAAAACCAGTTTTTCAAAAAGCACTTCTAAGCCAAACAGACTTCAATCACAAACATTTCCCTCAAAAGAAAAACAGATGCATGGATTGATGGTTTGCATTTTGATTTGATACTAAGCATTGATAATTGTATATTATCCCTGAGTTATTCCTGTTACATAACGTTAGCAAACATTGCTTTGTTAACACTGAAATGCCTCATGCACTCAATGTCATTCTGATTTTCCTAGAAGAATTCCTCCCACCAGTCAGGGCTCTGTGAAAAGGAAGAGAGAACATGGGGCATTGAAGGGAAGGGAGAAGTATCATGCTGGCGCCTTGGCTACTCCTTCTCCAAAGGATACAAGCAGTCGGGGCTCAAAACACACTTTCTTCCATGAGTATGCAGAAAGCATAATCCACAGAAACTTGAGTTTCTGCCATGAAGTGCCGAAGAATAATTGTATATGCAGAATGAAAGGAAATGATTCAAATCAAAGGCATACCACCTTGAGTTCTGGGAAAATTGGGAGTAAATATTGAATGCAGAAAGGCCCATGGTGACTGAAGGGAACCTCCACATTCAGAGGCACTAAATCGCTGAATCACAGAGCTAACAGGCAACATCAGGGGAAGGTCTTGGCCTCTATGCCCTGTTGTTGGCTCTTCAGAGGAACTGGTTGCCCACTGTGCAAGACAGGATGCTGAACAAGATGGACCACTGGTCCGATGCAGGGCTCTTCTTATAGGAAGTCTTATTGGGAGCTTCTGCTAGGATACTGGATTTTGACAGCACTGCATAAGAGAGGCAGGAGGTCCCCCGAAACAAACAGGCATAGGTTTGAAAGCTAAACATTTATTAAGAAAAATAGTAGATCGCGAAGGGGTCAGAGGTAGATCACCAGCCCCTTACCAGTAAATGACAGAAGGTGCATTATAAATTGGGGGGGGGCAACTTTAGTGGGCTAAAATCTAATTTGAAACTAATTTGAAACTTTATTTCCATGGTGGTAGATCGCCGGCACTTTTGGCCGGAAAAAATAGATCACTACCTGTTCGAAGTTGGACATGCCTGCATTAATCCATCTAACCCCCCTTTAAAGCTGTTTATTCCTGCAGCCATCACTACATCCTCTGGCAGTGAATCACACAAATCTAATAGTCTAGTGAAGGAAGTGAGGTAAGGTGAAACATACCAGTCTGTCCAGATGATAAAGTCCAGAAGGGCTTGCTGGAAAAGGTGGAAGTGATTGTAGGAATAGGATGGGAAGTACCTTGCTGTCCCTTGCCAGGGGTCATTTCATAGAAAAAGAGGTGCAGGAGCTCATTAGCATAACTTATTTGCATGTGCCACACCCCCTGACATCACCGGAAGTGTGTCAGAAGGCAACACCCACCGCTCAGGCTCCACTGGACTGTTTTGGATTGCTAGCTATTGGGGGGGGGGAATGTGCAGATCTGTCCTCGCAGAGGAGGGAGAGTCTGTACCTGAATAAAACTTGATCTTAAAGGTGCCACTGGACTGTTTTGGATTGCTAGCTATTGGGAGGGGGGAACGTGCAGATCTGCCCTCACAGAGAAGGAAGTGATTCTACCTGAAGGCGGGCTGGGGGGCCTCTGCAACTTACTTGGCTACTTCTTGCTCCTCGTGGCCCGACTGAGGGCTGCTGGGAGCAGGGGGTGGGGCTTGTTGCATGTGCCTGCCCCCTGGGCTCTTTACTGCCGGAGATCCGCTCCTGTGCACTCCCGCAGGAAATTATCCCTGTCTCTCGCATTGAGTCACAGGAGCAATAATTGCTGGGAAAACCATTAGCTGTTTGCCTGGCATGCTGCAGCAAGTCGGAATTTAGTGTTCAGGGTCTTTGAGGCTATCTTTATACACAAAAGGTGTAGATAGTGGGGGAAATAAGGTGCTCCTCCATCTGGGATTGGATTGGAGCAAAAAGGTTTAAACCTTATTGGATGATTGGGTTGAAAATAACTAAGTGGGAAAGCGTTATCTCAAGGAGGGTGACAGTTTCTCTTTGATGGGGTCTGCAGTTCTAAAATAATAATAAACATATTGTAGGATAGGATTCCTGAGGGGGGAAAAAATCAGCCCAAGAGATGGATGTGTTTATGTCATCGTTACACATTCTGCAGATCTTGTTATGTATTTGGACTAGGGCTGCCAAGTCCCCCCGGGGGGGGGGGGGTTTGCCTGCCCAAAGGGCCCCAACCCGCCGGTCCGGATCAGGCCAGCAGAGGGAACCCCGCCCCCAAAGTGCCCATTTTGGGCCGATGTGCCCAGCGCGATGGTACCATAGAGTTTCCAGGCTGATTGCTAGAGCGTTGGCCGGCGACGTGCCCAATGTGATGACGTCACTTCCGGGTGACGTCATCACGCTGCATGTGTGAATGTCTCAGGTCGGGACCAATTCTCCCCCAACTGCGCAACGTGAGTGACTTGGCAACCCTAATCTGGACTGTAGAAAAATCAATTACCTGAAACACTACTATTTGTTTGGAAGAAGGGGGGGATAGATACACATGTACATTCCCAGGCAAATTGTCAATTGCTATCTTTCCTCCCTTTGAAGTGGAAAAAATCCATAGAGAACTGGAATTCCCACAACTCCCAAGAATAAACTGTTACACCTTTTATTCCAAACCTGTTTAATGTGCATTTCATTTTGCAAGTTACTTTGAGTCCTCAGTGCAGGAAAAGTGGGGTAAAATATTTAAATCAGTAAATGAAACTATTTAAATAAGTTAACCCTTAAAATTAATTTTATTTAAATAAATACATATTTTACAAGGGTTAGTATTTGGGTATCAGGACCATCATCTCTTTTTTTAGATTTTGTATCCTGATTTTCTGAATACTTTGTGGAATTTCTGGATAGGATTTCCAGCCTCCAGGTGGGGCCTGGGGATCTCCCTCTTCTGAAACTGATCTCCAGCTGACAGAGATCAGCTCCCCTGGAGAAAATGGCTGCTTTGAACGGGGAACTCATGGTGGCATTGTACCATGCTGAGGCCCCTCCCCTCCCCAAACCCCACCCTCTCCTGGCTCCACCCCCAAAGTCTCCAGGCATTTTCCAACCCAGACCTGGCAACCCTACTTCTGAAGTTAAATAGTTCCATAGAGAGGTTTTTTTCGGGATACA
The DNA here is from genome assembly GCF_001447785.1 of Gekko japonicus. NCBI lineage: Eukaryota > Metazoa > Chordata > Lepidosauria > Squamata > Gekkonidae > Gekko > Gekko japonicus. Next base: position 304,967 of record NW_015160894.1, on the reverse strand, counting down.
CACTTAAGGAATTCAGACTATCGTGTATAATTTATCTTCTCATTGTAGTTAGTCAGCACATGCTAACTTGCTGCTGGATCTGTGAATGAAAGCACTCCATTAAAAAGCATTTTATCTGAGGCAACACAGAAGTTCTGTGGTGTTTGATCTGTATGAGGGATGCCACTCAGTCTGTAATGGCTTCATTGACACACACAAGTTACCACTTGATGCATCAGTGACTACATGGTGAATTTGTCTGTGCGAACCAGCTCCTAGTCAACACAGAAGAACACAAACATCATTTGCAAAAATGGCTGTTTTCCTCAGCAATGAAGGACACATGGCGCCTGCCAGTTAAACAACCATTCCCAATCCAATAGCCATGAATAGATATTCCTACCAGATGTTCCTGGCTTTCCAGATCTTCAGCCACTTGCTGATCCACAAAATTTCCTCTGTCTTTCTCCAGTGACTTCACGTGGGCCTTGATTTTTTCCTGTGTTTACAGAAAAGACATTTACTCTTACAGAAGGCCTGTCCATTGGCAATCAGCAATTTCCTGTAACCTGAGGTGGAAGAAACATTTCTAATCCTCTTTAAAAATTGACATGAATGAATGCTTGACATATGCTGGATGCACAGATCATTGGTTATTACGTGATTGAATGGAAATATGGGTATTGCATATTGCATACTAGATATAATACACTTTGGCTGCGGTCACACAGGCAGGAAAATGTGGGGGGGAAGCGTGGCTGTTTGCCCCGGGGCAAAATAATGTGCGGTTGCGCAATCAGACCTCCCGTGGAGGTCCCGTGGAGGTCCCGTGGTGGTCCCGAGGTTAGGGGGAGGTGCCGATCACAGGACAATCCTGCGGCGTGGCAAAGAAGCGGGGCGCGGGGCAAATGGGGTTGTGGTTTTAAAAAAAAACTTAAGTGTGCACATGCTCTGTTGGGTGCTTGTGCGCATCCGTGGAGACTTGGGGGGGGAAACCTTTTTGCGAGGGGACATGGGCGGGCGCCAGAACTACCACCAGAAATGCGATCAGACGCCTGCCTTTGCCCCGCGGTTTCCGGAAACTAGTACCTCGGAGGTACTAGTTTTTTACCCCGCATCTTTGGCGGGAAGCCTCGGGTTCGCCGCGGGAGCTCTACGCTTCCCAGATGTGGCGGTGTGATCATGCCCGGAAAATCCGCCTATCTTCCGTCTCTGCAGCATGGCTAATGCTCCGTGTGACTGCAGCCACAGTTGGGTATTTAACAGTTGTTCACTCCCAGGATTTTAATGTCAAGATAGGAGAATCTGGGAGATAAATGAGATGTTTTGTTTTCTTGTTTTGCTGTCAAGTCGCAGCAGACTTAGGGCAACCCCAGAGGGTTTTCAAGGAAAAAGATCACAAGTGGTTTGCTGTTGCCTGCCTCTGCATCGTGACCTTGGTATTCTGTGGTGGTCTCCCATCCAAATATTAACCAAAGCCACCCCTGCTTAGCTTCTGAGATTTAACAAGATCAGGCTAGCCTGGGGTGTTTAGGTCAGGGCTAAGTAATTTGTAGTTGCATAATATCCAATAACATGTAGATCCTGCCATGATGAATTTCTAGTCTGGTGAAGAAGATTTTTCCTATTCACTACTTGATCTTATAAAAACCTTTTTTTCAGTAGACTGATTTCAATATTGTTATTTCCCAGAAATATATATTTTGGTTCCAAACTTCTTTTGCCTTAGGGCCGAAAACAAGCTGTGAAACCTACACATCATGTTCTAGTGCCCTCGAAGGTAAACAGTCGCTGCAAGGAGAGTATTGGCTTATTTGACCCCCAACACCACCCATAAAACAATAAAACAACAGATGATACAATAAGCAATAACGAAAGAGAACCCATGCCTCATGTCAGCTCCAGTGCCCAAGTAATGCTATCTACAGCAGCAGAGCACTGGGAAGGGGCCATGAACAGAGGAGGCCAGAATGGTTGACCGTCCGCCACCTCAGCCGAAAGCCTGACGGAACAGCTGTGCTTTACAGGCCCTGCGAGACTGTATTAGGTCCCTCAAGGCCCTGATCTCAGGTGGGAGCAAGTTCCACCAGTTTGGGGTGATATAACATATGGATATCATGACATTCCAGTGCTTCTAGTTGTTTCTCACAAAAGCCCTGGTAGCCCAGGGGAGGTGAAGGTGGTCTCTGCTGAACAGGGGAACTGTGTGAAAACCTGCTGTGTGGAAGCCTCATGGCTCTTGAGCTTTATCAGCAGCCACATCAGCTATTGGGGAACCCCATGTAGAAACCACCTGTGTGTAGCTATGCCAGTGTTCAGTTTTGTATGAAAGGTGAGATGTGAATCTCAGTGCTGGGGAAGAAGAAGAAAGAACAGATTGGATTTATACCCTTCCCCTCCCCACAACAGACACCCTGTGAGATAGGTGGGGCTGAGAGAGCTCTCTTCAGAACTGTCCTTGAGAGAAATGCTCTGAAAGAACTTGTGACTGACCCAAGGTCACACCAGCAGTGGCATGTGGAGGAGTGGGGAATCAAACCCAGTTCTCCCAGATTCAAGTCTGCACTCCTAACCACCACACCAACTGGAGCTAGAAAATACTGCTTTCAGAAAAAGCCTTTTTAAAAGGGAGGGGGCAAAGGCTTTTGTGGAGGAGAGGAGCTATCCTTCCACATCTCTCCTTTATTATAAAGGAGTTTTGGGTGCCAGAATTCTAAAATGCGCCCCGTTAGTGTATGGGCGGAAAATATGCCACTCAGAAGAGCTGCCTCCAATGACTGGCTCCCTCAGCCAACCTGCCCTGCCATTGGCTGGGTGGCTGGGAGGGGAGGGAGCCAGTCATCGGAGCCAGCGTCTTCTGAGCGGCCATCTTCCCCACATAGACTAAGGGCCGCTTTCAGCCCAGCGGCGAACGGAGCCGATAGGCTCCGTCCGCCGGCTTCCCTACCTCCAGCACCCATCCTGCCTGGCGAACGGGCCCTGCACGGCCCGTCCGCCGCCTCCCTCCCCTCCTGGAGGGGAGCCTCCGTCGCCGGTTCCCCCCACCCCCCGCCCCCAGTCCAGGCCGGCGCCGGAGGCCTGGAGCCTCCGTCGCCGGTTCCCCCCACCCCCCCAGTCCAGGCCGGCCCCGGAGGCCTGGATCCTCCG
>NW_015160894.1:294096-301267 GCF_001447785.1 Gekko japonicus | reverse complement strand
CCACTCTGTTTCCCCTCTCTGTTTCTCTGCCCGTCTTCCTTCTCAACTATCCTTCCTCCCATTCACTCTCTTTCAATCTCTGTCTTTCTACCCATCTTCCTTCCTTCCTTCCTTCCTTCCTTCCTTCCTTCCTTCCTTCCTTCCTTCCTAGCTTTCTCCCTTCCATTCTTTCCAAAATAATACCATTAACCCCACTCTGTCTCCCCCCTTTTCTCTCTTTCCCCCCCTCTCTAACTCTCTCTCTCTCTCTCTACCTCCTCTTCTCCATTCCTCCCTTCCACTCGCCCTTCCTTCCTATCTAGGGCCCGTCGTCTACCGCCACGACGGGCTTTCCTTACTAGTCCTTATATAAAACAGACACCCCCCTGCATTTAGAGAGACACACAGCCCTCTGACAAAGAAAACCAGATTATTCCCCATAACCTTCCATCATGGTGGTTTCCTACCTTGTACTCTTGTGCAACGTCTTCCACTGTAGCTATGTTATGACCTCGATGCTCCTTGGATCGGTCACACACCACACAGATGGGCACTTCATCATCCCTACAGAAGAGTTTCAGGGGCTCTTGGTGCCTCTCACAGACTTCCCTTTTCCGTTTTTCCCCTTTCCCCTCCTCATGTTTCTTGACTATTTCAACAACATTTGCCAGTTGTCGGTTTGGCCTGACAATCCTCTGTTGAATAGTTTCTCTGCAGTAAGGGCAGGATACAGCTCTGTTAGACTCCCCCCAGTACTGAGTAATGCAGGCTCTGCAAAAATTATGCCCACATTCAATGATCACTGGATCTTTGAAGTAATCAAGGCAGATGAGACAAGTCGTTTCGTCAAAGAGCTCCTCAGTGGGATCTCTGGCTGCCATTATTGCCTCTCCCTGAAGAGAAATCAAAGTCCGAGTTTCAGTTCTGTATCTGAACAGGGACTGGGAGTTTTCTTTCCTGAATTTACATCTGGCCCAGGGTGGATCCTCACTAAGCAACTATAATAAATAATAGGTATATAAGACAGAATAAACAAAGCCAGATCACATGATCAGAAGGTTCAGAATTACCTCAGCCACCCTCCCAGCTTTAAAAACAAAATGTAATGTATATTTCCTTCCCTGGTGGTGTTGTTTGTGGCAGAATTCAGAGAAAAGTGGCTCTAGAATGTTTTCCTCCTAGGACATGGTCATCTATACAGTACTAAGGAGTGTCCTTAAAGAATGGTCACTTTGCAGTTTTCTTTCTGTAGTATAACCACCTCTGAAAGAAATTCATTTTGCCATTGGTGTAGTATTTAACCCCTGTCCATGTGGCATATTGGGGTAGGAAAAACACCTCATTTTTCCCTTAAAGCACTGAACCAGGTAGAATGTTCTGGAGAGATGCAGCCTTTCGTGACAACAGGATGACCCTTCTCTTCCATAGAGAGTTATATTCTTGTGGCAGAAAAACTCCCCAATGTAAATAGAAGAAATTGTTAATTTTAGATGTTTTCATTTAGAATTCATGGAAGTTTATTTTAGCTTTCTAATAACAGGTTCAAAATATAGTTTTTACTGTTTAAATAACTGGAATTTGACTACGGGTAGAAATATGCTCCAAATTAACCTCTAAAAAACCTCACCCATTAATTTGAAGGAATGTGTAACCTGAGGGAGTGTTTTTTTTGTGTGTGCATGCACGGGCAGATGTGTGGCCAGCTCATTTTATTTCTCTTCAGATCTTTCTCCCCTCTCTCTTTCCTGATACTTTCTCCTTGCAATCTGTCCCCTTTCCTTAGAGAATTGGAGCCATGAGGGCTTTCCAGAAAACCCACTTCACTCTTTTTTGCTTAAGAAGGGACAAGCATCAGCCATGTCTTTGACAAGAGAAAAACAAAAAACAAACCAAAAAACAAAAGACTCCCCCCTTTATTTTTCCAGGAATCTCCCTCCACCACATATACACCTGTCCTTGATGGCGTTTGGAGGGAGGAGGAAGAGGAAGTAGCCCAGCTTTTTTCTTGTGAGCTCAGCTAAGCTGAAAGCAAACATGAAACTGAGCATACACTGCCATAAACAAGCTGCTGTTTAGCAACCCTTCAGACGTATGCAAATTACAGAGGTGAACAATCAGAAGGCAAAACTACCCCTTATGCAACAGTCTATTTATACGTCACTTCAGTCATACAAACTGATGAATTTGAATTTTTTAAGCACGAGAACCAGCCTTCTTCATTTTCCAAGCTAGGACAGTGTCTTGAAGACACCCTTGACTTTCTGGCCTGCAGAGATGACAAGTCTCCCTTTGGTATTTTGGATGATGCAGCCACAGTCAGTACACTCCAACCGTGTTCTGCTAAGAATTTGCCCTGCATGATGTTTCTTCAGATTCGAAAGATGCTACAGCATGCTAATTGGTTGGAAGCTGGTGGAAAACAAGCAGGTAATACTAGACAGGAAATAACCAAGAACCGTTAAGATTGTCTCCATGTATGCACAAAGAGGTCAACACTAGCATTTTCTTGCATGTGGGAGATGTCGTGAAGGATGGCAGAAGACTATTGTGTAGAGCTTGAGACTCTGTTCTTGGCTGTATTGCAGAAGATTTATTTTATTATTTATTTCTTGCTTTTCTTCCTGACTGGGATCCAAAGCAAGTTTTTACATTGTTCACAAGACTCCACAGCTTAGAGGGAGCATTGCTTATTTCCCTTCATTTTTGGCACTGCAACTGCTATAATAATTCTTAAGGGCAATTTTGAGGCACCTCTCTATTTGCTGATGACCCTATCTTCCATGTATGGACAGATGCATCACTTAATACCAAAAGTCCCCCTCCTCCCAAAGTCTCTGGCCTCAGCTCCTGCCAGCCTAGCAGTTCGAAAGCAAGAAATTGCAAGTAGATAAATAGGACAGTTCTAGTAGTTCCCTGATGGTCTCTACTCTCTTCCACTTATATTTCTACCTCTCTCAGTTTCTGGGAGTTGGCACCATAGCGGCAAGGGAATGAGACTGTTCCCTGAGAGCTCCATGTACTGAGCACTCACTCACAATTTCTGTCTCATGATAACTGTACATGTGGAACACTATGGAAAATGTAGGTAGAGATGGGACTATAAAGATTTCCCCCTTTTTTGATTATTCATATTTCTCTGGTTTTTATAGATTTATTCCTAAATAACATTTTATTAGGATGTTGGAAAGGCCTGTTATATAGAAGGCTTTCCTCTTGTAGGTCTGATATTGTTAGCAGACAATATAATAGGTACAAAGTTCATGATTCTGTAGTTCTTAAGGGCAAAACCTTGCAATGTCTGGGTCAGAGAGGATTTTAGTCTCGTATCAGTAATTAATACTTTTGTTTGGGATATGAAGAATCCTTGCCCATTATCATTTAGGTTAGGTTAAGTAAACACTTAGGTTTTATGTAGATTTGTCGTAGATATATGTTTCTTTACATCTGACAAATCAGAGGCTTATTATTCAAATGACCATTGTCTTTTGTAACCAATTATGCTTTTTGAATATTGTTTTCTTGATGATGTCAGTCCATGTATAAAATATCATGTATTTCCTGAATATGTTCAGAATATGTTCAAGAAGAAGATGATGAAGAAGAAGAAAGTTGTCAATTGTTGATGAGTTATTGGGTCCAATGGTTTTTCCTGTTAATTGAAGCATATCTCCTGAATATGCTGAGAAGAAAGTAGTCAATTTTGGATGGACTATTTGGTCCAATTGTTTTTCTATTAATTGAAATAAAACATAGATCTTCCTCCTCATTTGACTTCATTTTTGACATGGAATCTAATATGTACAACAGAAAACATCCATCCTTCTCCTGGCACTTCAATAGCAAAAAAGACACAGACTTATTCCTCTTTGTTAGCAAATAGTGTTGGCGTGCACCAAGGAAACCTGTGTGACTTGTTTAGAGAGTGTCAAATCTCAGAGTCCAGATATTTCATCCTGTCCATTTGAGATCTGGCGTACAGGATGTTCCTACCGAGGGGTGCGATCTGGCCAAATTTCAGGGGATAATATAATAAAACAGCTATATTGTAGGGGGCTAAATAAATATTTTGAACTTGGAGGTGCAGAAGCAGAAATGATAGGAAAACATATCATTAACACTTTATTTACTGGATCAAATTTAGAGTCCCGTGGCACTTTTAAGACCAACAGTTTAATTCTGGGTATAAGCTTTCATGTGCATGTACACTTCTTCAGATACATTGAAACAGACTTTCTCAAACCTCACATATAGGTAGATAGAGGGTGTGTGTGGGGGTAAGGCTTGAGAAAGTATGTTTCACTGTATCTGAAGAAGTGTGCATGCACAATAAAGCTTATACCCAGATTTAAACTTTGTTGGTCTTAAAGGTGCCCCTGGACTCAAACGTCATTTACTGGTTTCAGTTGTATCAAAAATTCCGAATTTCTCATTAGGCCTTTTCTTTCTCAATGGGGACATATTCAGTAGTCTGAGAAATTCAGCAAGAATATATAATGCAGATGTTTGGAAAGCAGCACCTCTTAATATCCCAGAATGGGACTTTTTTCCCCTCCAGGCTGTTGGCAATCCTACTGGATACATAGATCTCTCTCCTAAATGTTTCCAAATGAAGAACTGGGAATAGTTCAGGTCCAGAAATGACAACACCTTTGTGGTTTGTGAAGCAATTGTGAACTGGCTTCAAGAAAAAGTACATTTTTTAAAGGAAATATAATTTATTGTTAACTTGTAATATAACAATGTTACATCCACCAATATTTCTGAGACACAAGTGCTATATACATAGTAACCTTGGTAATTATAGGATCTTCAGTCCCCTTCAGAAACAGGCTTGCCAGTCCCTCAGTCAGAGCAGAAGATACTTCACCCCTGGTCCTATTGCCTTCCACCAGTCCCAGCAGTGGTGGGAGATTTTTAAAAATCTTGGTGGCAGTTGGTGTACCGTTATGTCACATCTGGTGAAAAACTGGAAGTGACAGAGTATTGCTCTAGGAATTGCTGGAATCTCTTTTTATAGTTTAACCATAGAGGTTTCGGCAATTCCTAGAGCCACTCTATGTCATTTCCAGGTTTTCACTGGAAGTGATGTAATGGCACATGTGTCACTGCAGCCCCCTATGTACCCACCCTTAAACCTTCCACTGGTTGGCAGGCATGACCTGGCAACCCTATCAGAAAAGCTCATCTGAAAAGAGCAAATCTGAACAGGTGATGCCTTGTAAAGCAAAGAAAAGAGAAAGTCCAAAATATTCACTTAAAATAAACATGCAGGGCCTCTTCTTCTTGAGTATGATCTGCAGTAGCTTCCTCTTTTGCTTGGAGCTGCAAAGGATTTAAGCAGTTCCCTCCAATCAAAGGCCAGCCTTCTCTCTCCTCCTGCTGGCCAGACTGACTGATGAGTCAAGCCTGGCATTTAGGCATGCAACTGTACTAATTGCTCATTGCTCCCTGACTTTTTGGTCCCTGAGTGCAGACAGACTGGAGCCATTTCCCTAAATTCTGAATTCTTCTCCCAATTAACAACTGCATCTGCATGTAGGAGTGCAACCTCCAGGTGGGGCTGCAATTCTCCAGGAATTACAACGAATGTGCCGACTACAGAAATCAGTTTGCAGAGAAAGTGGCAGTTTCAGAGGATGGACTCTATAGTATCAGTTGTCTGCTGAGCTTCCTTCCCTGCCCAAATTTTGCCCTCTCCAGGCTCTGCCACCAAGTCTCTAGGAATTTCCCAGTCTGGAGTTGGCAACTCTACCTGCATAGTTCAGTCACAGACATATAAGAAGAGCAGTGGTTCATCTAGTGCAGCTTACTGTTTCACCTAGCTTCCGACCAGCTGCCCTGAAGGGCCAACAAACAGGGCAGAGAGGGTCAGGCCTTCGTGGACTAGTCTCCAGCAATTAAAGCTTTATCACGTCCCCATCTATTTTTTTTAAAAAAAGCCACACAAACCCTGAAAAGTCAGGGGAAGGAAGGAAGGAAGGAAGGAAGGAAGGAAGGAAGGAAGGAAGGAAGGAAGGTTTTGTTCTTCAGAAGTATCAAGTGTCTGAAGAGGAGTCTATTGGAAGGAAGGAAGGAAGGAAGGAAGGAAGGAAGGAAGGAAGGAAGGAAGGTTTTGTGTGTGTTTGCAGAATATGTCTATTAAAGGCTACTAGTTAAGGTAACCAAGTGGAATCTCAGTGTAGAGTTTGTACACTGCTGGATACCAGACACATGATTTGCAGTAATGACCCTAATAATAACAAGTTCAAACTGGCTTTCGTTGCTACAGAGGACTTTCCCTTTGACTGTAATCTGAAGAGAGATGACCTCCCATAGGTATTTTGCCTAGAATGTCAGCTACGTCCAAAGCGATAGAGAGAGCCACTCAGCTGCCCTCCATGTGTGGGGGTTCTCGTTTGCATATCTTACTGCCCTCCATGTGTGGGGGATGGATTTAAATAAAAATCAGTGTAATGACTGAACATGAGGCTAGAAACAACTAGCAAAAAAAATGAAAACGGAAGCCACAGGTAGCCTTACTAATTCCCCACTCTTGGAGGGCAGCCTCCTGCCTCCGTGTTCCTTCCCCTGCACTCACCCAATGGAGCAGCAGGAGAAAACATGAGCAAGGAAAACAATGGTGCTGGTGCCATGATGTCACTTCCAGGTGAACACCTTGAAGTGATGTCATGGCACCTGTGATAGTCTACCATAGAGACAGTGGGAATTCTTAGAGCATCACAGATGCTGTGACATCACTTCTGGGTAATCGCCCGGGAATGAAATGATGGTGTCAGTGACACTACCCCACCCCAGCCTGCGCCCTCGAAATTAGCAGGGGTTTGCCAGTGCAGGGCTGGCAACCCTCGCCATATCCCCACCCCTCTGAGCCAAATTACTTCTGCCACCTTTTATTTGCAGATGGAGGAGTCTATGCATTCACTCTTGAGAAATGGAGCGTGAAGAGTGTAACTCTTTCTCTGGTTCTTATCTCTCCCTTATTATAATTGAATAGCAACGTTCTATATTGAATGTTCTAAATTTGGCCCCTTTAGTGTTTGGCCGGAGGAACTGTCAGTCAGAAGACGCTGGCTGGGTTGACTGGCTGCTTTGTGCAGTCCCGCCCAGCATTTCAAGGTCTTTTGCATATGGAAGCTGATTGGACTTCACTCTATTCCACACCACAAACTCCCCCCCCCCCGGCAAGGCAGTT